>NW_011888849.1:7465452-7499878 GCF_000151845.1 Pteropus vampyrus | reverse complement strand
TTCTGTGTAAGAGAGGAAGAGATTTAATGACTTTAAGCTACGAGACTCACAGTTAATGAAGAGAAATTGCCAAGAGGCAGATTTTGACCAATCTAGTAGTATCCCATGTGATGTCAGAATTAGGTTCTGAAATTAGCACTTGAGGCAATATACTGCACTTATAAAAAATAATTTTGAAAATTCCTTAAGTTGCCTATAAAGTACATTTCACTCTGAAAAAGTCAAAAGCCATTATCATTCAATTATCACAATAGCAGTTTTTACTCTTGAAATAGGAACATATTGTATAAAAAAGATATATGTTCAAACTCTGTAATCATATTCGGTGATGCTCACATTATATGTTGCACATAAACTGGGACTAATGGATCAATAAAATTGTTGGTTCTCTCTCTCTTTTTTCCAGAGAATGTAGAGTTCCAGTTGCCTAGATTAAATGTACTTATGATGTAACTCCACTACATGCAGGAAGCTGTTCTAACAAATATTGTTATTTGATAATGAAATGGGATGCAAGTATGATGAAAATGATTAGATAATAATGGAAATGATAGTAATAACAGTATTTGCATGTCTCTGTGCCACACAAATTATATCATTTAATTATCACAACAACCCACAAGATGGATACTATTATCTTTATTCGAAAAAAAAAAACAAAACTGAGCAGTAATATTCAGATATGTAGGTACTTACAGCATTAAGTAATCAGCCTAGAGAAAGGCTAAAGATTTTTTTCTTTTTTGTTTTTTTAATACTGGCAATCTTAGACTTATACATTTTGATTTTTTTAAAAATCAGAAGACGGAGGGATTACTCTAAATAGAATAACATAAACATAAATATTTACACAAAAGCATTGCAAAAATGTGTTCTTATTTCTGCTAAGCCTGTGGAAAAGAAAAAGAGGAGAGAAACTAATTTTAGGATAAATTTGCTGTTACTAATGAGCTATAACATTATCTTGCCTGGAATTCTAATATAAAAAATTCTTAAAATACCTGGGTACATTCAAGATTGAATACATATATTTTCTTGTTGGTGGACTTCTATTGTTTCCACGTGTACACACCAATTAAAACTATTTCAAATTTAATTCGTTATATAACATTTCAATTTGTAGAGCATTTTTTTAACATTAAACTTTGTCCCTCTCTGCATGCTAATCTTCAAAAAACACTTTCTAAATCAGTACTTGCCTGATAAATATGTCCATTTGGTTTAGCTTTTTGACTCATGTTCCATAATAATTCTGATTTTCTTCTCAGCCGCAAATTGAAGGCAAGGGAAGCATGCACCCATGGGTTTTCTTTCCTCTTTGTAAGTGTATACAAAGGTGAAGAGACATGTCTTTCATTAAGGAGATAGTAACTTCTTAAAGTTTTCAGAACCAGATGGACGAAATGATAACCTCTCTGCTGATTAAAATGTCTGATTCCCTCTAAGAGACGCTAAAGGAAGCCAATTAGCCTCAGCAGATGTGCGTACAATGACAAAGAGGAAGGAAAGAGGGCAGTAGTAGCTTTTTTAGGGACTTGAATGAAAAAAAAGATAAGATTTCTGGAAAAGGGGGATTTGGGGGTTAAGGCTCTATGCAGGTCATGAGGAAACAGGGTGGGGGTGGGGGAGGGCAGTCGCAGAGTTGAGGGAGATCTGTATTATGGAATGAATGTGGACACTGTATGCCTAGGATTTTGTCAGGGAAATTATGCTTAAGGAGTGTGAGAAACTAGGAAAGTAGTCTGCTAAGAGGGAAATATATATCACATATTCTTTCATTCTGAGACTTGTACTCTGGAATCAAACATTATAAGGATGTTAGATTGAAATAAACCTCCAAAATTCTTTAGAACTCAGTCAAACTCCCCCAAGTAATTCTGAACATAGCCTAGATCAGTACTGCTCAAAAGGAGTATAATGAGAGCCATACAGGTAACTCTAAATTTTATAGTGACTAGAAAAAAAAGAAAGAAAAAAAACAGGTAAATTAATTTACTAGTATACTTTATTTAGTCCAATGCATAAAAATTATCACTTCAATAATCAGTATTTTAAAATGTGAATATATTTCACATTATTTTTTCATACTGTTTTTGAAATATGTATATTATATTCACAGGCTATAGCACATATTATATGTGAGCTAAATTTTTCCTGGAATATATGGTTCATACTTAGATTTAAAAAAATTTATAGTTGAAAAGAAGATTCACATATCTGTTTTTTCAAACATATTTAAATGTTTTCCAATAACTGAAGTAACCAAAAAATTAATTTTCTATTCATATTCACATGTACATTGACAAAACTGGTTCATTCTTTAGAATAACTGATTTGCCTTTGAAGAAAAAGTATATCAGTTTCAACTATGTCTATCTAAATTAAGTAAATTCATTAACTTTTGTATCAACTCTATTATTAACATTATATTCAAAGGATATATTTCATAATTTGAAAAGCAATTCTAAAAATTTATCAACAGTGTTCTTCAAATTTTTTTTTCTATTTTTACAGCCAATTTACATAATATTGGTGATTACAATTAATATCTTCTATATATTGTTAAAAATGTATAAAATCATTATATTGATATATAGTATGAAAAGTTTTTATTTTAACATAAATTCTTATACCTTTCTAGCTAATTCACAGATATTTCTTTTCTTGGAGTTGAAAATTTAGCTTATTTTTATAGCAGTGTAACATAAGTGAGAAAACATAAATCACACTGCCGTTTTTCATCTTTGTTTCTTTTTTTGTTTAGAAAAATCTTGATTTGGAGTTAACAATACAATAAATCCTTGTAAAACTCTTCCATGACTCATTTAATGAACAATAGCAAAGAATACTACATTATCGAATCCTTTGTCTTTTATTTTTTTCATCATTTCCATAAACTAGCAATAGTTCATGGCCTTTAAAAATATGTATATCTAAGGCCTTTACATTTGAATTATTTTAACAACTGCATTCTTGCCACTTTTAAAACTCTCTGGAAACAGAGAATAGATATTTTCAATGTGTATTATATAGTAGAAAGAAGCAATAAGGACAACAGTACCTCTTGTTTTAAAATTCCAATATATCTAATTTTTGACCCGGTATAACTGGAGTTTTTTGAGGTAGAAATCAATTTTTTTCTAGCATTCATCTTGACAGAATGCTAGAAAAAAATTGACAGACGTGAGTATTCAAAGTATCTATACCACAACTTCATTTTCTAGACATCAATTTGTAAATTTGAAGGCCCTTTGAGACAAATTGTACCTACATATTAATAATATCCTATTTGAGTCACGAGATTCATCTAAAGCTAAAGAAAAGATTTCGGTTTTTCAAATTTTCAATCAATTAATGTTCAATATTTTTAGAGAGGGTTTATGTTCTACTGGTAATTGATGGCTTAATTAAAACTCATTTTTTATAAAATATCTTTTTAATTTTTTCCTCATAATTATCTAACAAAATTACCATAACTGAAATGATGATTTCTTTACCATCTATCTGAAAATGATTTTTTTGTGTGTGCAAGAATCCAGTTCACTTTATAGCTTGTCAAGGTTACAAGCACAGGTCCTGATAAAAAGATCATTTAAAATTTGTTAGACATTTATCATGTTTACTATGCATTTGCTAAAAATATCTCTTACTATTGTCAAGTTTACCTTAAATTTTTTTTTTACACAAGCAAGCAACATTTTTGCTTTGATCTATACAGTAAAATGTCATTGCTCCTCATCATTAAATTTGAGATACATTCTTCTAGTTTCTTCTTTTCTTTATTATGCCCATCAAAATACTAGCGTCTTCATTTTCAACTAATCCTACATCAGAGGTATGTCTTTATTTTAAATTGGAAAATTTGCCCATACTTATTTTAATGCTAAAAATAATTTAAGTATTTATTATTAAAATAATCTGTTTCGTTTCCAATTTCACAGGGTCACTATAACTCGTGCTACCTGAATAAAAAATTCACATAAACACATTACAAAAATCAATCCATTGACAGTAATTAGATTGATAGATTTATTTCTAGTACTACAATGGATGTGCTCTTAACAAACTCCCTGTAATGCAACCATATCTTATGCAATGTCATGTTTAAAGTGAAATGAGTCCTACCAAAACAATAAAGCTATGTTTAACAGAAAAAAATATTTTATACTGCTTCAGCTTATAAATTTAAATAGAAATCAATTAAAATCAAATCAAATATAAAGCTCAGCTTCTCAGTCTCACCAGTTCCTCAGTCACATTCTCAAATGCTCTATACCTGCTAATGGCTAATGGCTCCTATATTGAATAACAAAGGACAGAAAGGATAAAATGCATATCGTTATCTTTACTTTTGTGTGTGGTCACGGAGAGGGGCATAATTCCCACTTGTGGAGTAGTATTTTTTGATGGGACCAGCTTCCAATACAGTGATCAGACCACATTTACTAGTTTCTAGATCACTCTGTAATAAAAGTTCCCATACTTGAGTGTGCCTCTTTCTTGGACCTTGCTGTACATTTTCCATTCCTTTCCTGCCTCCATAGGGTAAAGTGACCTAGGAACTGGCCCTTTAAGGCAGGCCAACTATCCTGAGCGCTCATCTGCTCACACAGGCCAAGACGAATTTAGACTTTTAGATAAACTCATTTATTTCATTTTGGAAACCAGTTGCTAGGGCCTAAATGAGGGCAGGAGCTCCACTTAGTTCTGGCGCTCAAATCAAGTGTGAATGTTCGATTTTCCAGCAAGTTCCAAGAATTGGGGGTAATTAGCAGCTTGTTAACTCCCAACAAAGGGGGTGGGAAACTGTCATTTGCGTTTGCTTCTTGCATTTCTTTCTCAGAAACTTCATAGGGTCAGAGTGGTTAGGCAAAGACAGGGCTTAGTAATCCTAAATTCCATAAATATCACCTGTTTATAGCCTGATGCCACAATTATTTCTAATAATTACCATTTTACTTTAATCCTGAGTTACATTGTAATCTTTTTGATAATAACTTTGGAGAACGAAGATGGATTCTTTTTATCAACTGATATATGTATATGATACTTTGACATAGAATTATGTCCTTATCAAGGTGATGATATTATTAATTGCTATGACAAACTTTGAGGTTTATAGAAGGAATTAATAAGGATGTTAATAGATGATATTCCACACTTAAGTCCTAAGTTAAAGTTGGATAGGTCCCCTTAAGTCACATTTGATTTATAAACATCCCATATATTTGAATGAGGTTGTACAGTTTCGCCATTCCATAACCATCTTAAGGTCTGTTTAACATTCTGTTCAGGAAAATAAAGCTGTTTTGAGCCACCTCTGCCACCTAGTGGTAATTTAAGGAACCCTCTTATGAAAAATTGATTCCCCACTGCACCATTTCTTGTATACATTTCACTTTCTTCTGTCTTTCCATATTTGATCTCAATTAATTTCTTCTATGCCAGTGTTCATTATATACACTGAAGGAAGTATGATGTAATGGCTAGAAGTACAAAATGGAGTAAAAATGACATCTATCTCATAAAGTTGTTTTGAAGAATTATATAATTCACATAAAATGCTAAAATTAGTGGCCGGCATAAAGAAAATGCTCAATAAATGCCAATAAATATCAGTTGTTACATACACATATCCTTTTTAGTCACCTCAATTTCCCTTTTTCCTTCCAATTTTGGCTATTTTTCCATCTCTCTTAAATCAATCTAAATCATGTCTGCTAAATATATTATTATTTTAAGTGATTAGAGACATGACTATATCAAGGGAAAGGACATTAATATATTTTGACATGAAATTAGATGTGACTAATACAACTTATAAATCTTGGCAAAACTCAGAAGAGCCATTTAGAATCTAAGTAAAAATTGTTATTAGTTTTCTGTCTTAGTCTGTTCAGGCTGCTATAACAAACTACCGTAGGCTGTTAAATTATAAACAGAAATTTATTTCTACCATTTCTGGAGTTTGGGAAGTTTAAGATCAAGGTGCTGGCAGGTTCGGTGTCTAGTGAGGACCTACTTCCTGAATCACAGGCTGCTGTCTTCTTGCTATGTCCTCATGTGGAGGAAGGGATGAGAGAGCTCTCTGAGGTCTCATTTATAAAGGCACTAATCTCATTCATCAGGGCTCCATCCTCATGACCTAATCACTTTCCAAAGGCCCACCACCTTTTGTCATCACATTGGGGGTTAGGATTTCAACCCATGAATTCTGGGGGAATACAAACATTCAGTCCATAACATTTTCTAAACTTCTTTTTAATAATCAACAGCTGTCAAGAAAATATTTTTAAATATTATATCCCAATTTCTCTTTGTGTTTTTTAAAAATCAAATCAGTGATTTAAAATTATTTGAATTACACAAAATACTAAATGAATACTTTCTTGTTGTGAAACTTTTAAACTAGAGATGATACACAATTTCTTCTTGACTCCCTCCCCCAATTCTACAAACTTCCCTAGATATAAAGACTATCTTTTGGTGTATTTCTTTTAGGCCTTTTCCCATATATATTTTTATTGCTTCCAATCTTTAGAAAATTCCTAACTGATTTTGGACACTTCTTTCCTGGTCATCCTCATATGTGGTGTCCAACTCTCTGACTCTGTGCTCAAGGGCTTACAAATGTCTCCAAGAGCTAGATTGTAGGGATCTACTGTGAGTTCGAGCATAACTTCAACCCAACGCCCTTCAGCTCCTCTCTGTGGTCCTATGGAGAGCCTTTCTCCTTCCCAACTGAGTACTCTAGTCTTCTTGATCTTTTTTCACTGGACTCATTTTAATTAGACTTCTGAGCAGAAAAACTGTCTCTTTAATTATGAACCCAAATCTTTCTGTCTCAGACTTAGGTCAACAGTTTCTTTGAATTTCTCCTTCTGCTTTCCTGTGGGCTGAGAATGCCTTTGGAGAAATTCAAGTAAGAAAAAGATAAATATAGAGAAACCAAGAAATTAATATTTTGAAATGTTATTCTGTCGCATATATATTTACTCATATAAATATATGGTTTTGTTTTAACTTACCTTTTCTTACACAAATGTCATCACCATGTGATTATATTCAGATTGTTGTCTTATTTAACAGTCCTTGACATAAATTTTAAAATATTTAGCCACTTCTACATGGAATAGCTAAGGACTTCATTAAGAAATAAATACTAAAACGCTACTTTAATATTTTTTCTCTTTTTTTTAGTTCTAATGTATTAGACAAATTTAGCAACTGTTTCCAACTTTGCTATCTCTGTGCACCAACTTTCAAACCATTAACCTAGAAATAAATTTTATCAAAATAATCTATTATAAGGTGATGATCTGTATTTATATTAGAAATTTTTTCTTTAAAAAAATATTTTTATTTATTCTCTTGGGAAATTATTGCCTTTAAAACCTCTCCTGTAGTATGGTTCCAAAATAACCAAAAAACTAAAAAACAACAACAACAAAAGCATGCACAATCATATTTTAAAGCTTTCATAAGTGACTTAAAATATAATTTAATCTTTCTCCACAAAATAATTTATGTATGATTAAAAATTTTTTTTCATTTTCTATTTAATTCCTACTTTTTGTACTCAGCAGTATATACAGAGCAAACAGCTGAAGAAAACTCATTACCATGGATAAATGCTAAGAGGCAAATTTTGCTCAGTTTTAAACAACATATAAAGACCACTATAATATTATATGTATTTTGGTTAATTCATACATCCATTTTTCCTTTGCATAAAATAATTCTCTTTCATTCATAATGTGTAGTTATCTAACTGATATTAATAGGCTTCCAATCCTTAGGCATTTCCTTTTGAAGTAGTATTTGTAAATAGCATATACCTGCTTATTGCAAGTGTGAACTTTCATGAAACCAAAAATGAAAGTCTTTAGAAAATGTAATTCAACTATATTTTAACACATATTTTAAAGAAAAAAAGGAAGTATAAATCAAATCATCCTTTAAATGATATTGGGTTTGTAAAGATGGAGTCAAGGGAGGAAGATTTCATGATAGCAATTTCTATGCTGATAATAATAGTAAGCTTGTGTTCTTTTCCTTATTAACGTAATTGGTACCATACTATTCACTAGTTTCCTAATAAACTCAATACTGCATATGACATATAAAAAAAGTCAAAGATTTAGATCCCTTGCATTTCACAAGCTTTACATCATCTACCTGCAAAATATTTATATAGAACAGATGCACAGAATACCTTCTTATAGTTACAGCCCACACCTATGCTATATACACCTTCTATTCTGGCATTGGTGGGGTGTGCATGATTTGGGAGAAAGAGAGAAAAGGATGAAAGAAAGCCAGAATTTTTTTTTGAGGGGGGGCTTTGTTTTTATATTATCATAGTACTGAAACTACCTTTGGAATTAAATTGGGCAAAAAATTATTTTTAAGCTAGTCAGTAAATTGGATATTCATGTGGAGTATGTAATCACCCACATTTTTATTTTTAATTTTTATTCTTGGCACAGTTAGCACTTTGCCAGCATCTCCTGATATGGTCACATAGTAAACACTTTCATGATCTCATTTTTGCAATTACTATCTCTTGCCCAGGTAAGTTGTTAAAAAATGCATGCTGCGCATTTGTGGATTCTGTGTCTCTCTCAAGGGCTAATTGGTTTACATGCAGTTTTCTGTGGTTAGCCACTTAACTCTGAAGCTGTCTTTTGCTTCATGATTCATGGCATCCTTCTCACTATATATGGTCTTGGAGCAATTGTTCTGGTGTGGCTGAGCACATAATTATCTTCTCATCATTTCTGTTTTTGTCTCCCATCCTGCATCCTACTGGATTCTTGCCAGAGACGTCATTAAGAGTTAAAAATTAATGTAAAAATTGTATCTACAATGTAAGCTAAAGTAGAAATGCCTAGATATCCAAACACAACCAATTTGGCTATTCTGGAACTCTCAGATACCATGTAAGCGTGAAGATGTCAAGAATTTCAGTCACTTCTTAGAGCTGCTCTTACGTATTTCCTTCCAGATTTCAAGATCATTGTGAAGTATTATGAGAATATGCTTATCTAGGTATAATTGCTATTTAACTTTGACATTAAGTCAGTCATTATTTATTATTAACACACACACACAACTTTCTGCTGCGTACTATGGGAGATACACTATTTATAGAGTAAGGAAATCTTCACAGGGGACTATATCATGGTCAAGAGCATGGGTATCTCCCTAAATGCTGGGGAGGATCCGAGTCTCTCCCCTTCCTCTTCCTCCTCCTCCTCCTCCTCCTCCTGCTCCTCCTTTTCCTCCTCCTTTTTCTTCTTTCTTCTTTTTTTTTTTTTAAGTCTGCCTTTATGATTGCTGGGGGGATTAAATAATGTTTGTTTAGCACTGAAATAGTGCCTTCATTCTATGAAGCTCACGATTAGATGCTGTTATCATATTAGTACAAAGTAATCCATCAGCAAGTACTGAACTATGTGAACTGGACCATTAGATATTTTGAAATGGAAAGGCTTTTTGAGAGCAGTGATTGTTAAGAAAGCTTTTACGGCCTTTGGACTAGGCTTTAAATGAAGAGAGTAGGGGCCAAGACAAAGGAGAAGAACAAATTTAGAAAATAATTTGTCAGGAGAAACCAAAAAGACCCATTTGACAAGGATGAAAGATTGATGTGATGAGTAATGAAGTACAGAATTGTATAAAGTGAAGATGGAAAATGGAGGGTATTGAATTTTTTTTGACAATGTAGTTTTAAATTTTTTAATATAAACTTAGAAACTCTTTAGGAAAGGGAAATCCATCCCTTTTCTTTTGAGGGAGAGCCTAATATATTTAAACCAGACTCAAGTCCTGGGATCCAAGATCATTTCTACAGGTTTTGATTGTCTATGTTTGGATGGACAACCATTAACTTATGTCAACCATCAGCCTGCTAAGATAACTACTTTAGGAGAACACCTACCTATTTCAGAATATTGGCCTTAAAAATAAGGGGAAAAGGAAAAAGCTGCTCTGAGGTAGAAGGATATTCACAGGTACATTTGGATCGTCACCATGGTAGAATCTAAAACAGAATATGGGATCTATAATGACAAAGTCTGTGCTATTTTGCAGGACTTCTTTGTTCCTAATGTCCCACTCTCTTTTTAAGTTCAGTTCTTCTTTTCAAAAAAAGTAGGCTTATCTTCTCAAAATCTCAAAAGAGATTAAAATTAGTTAACTTCTGTGCATGTCTTTTTTAATTTGTGTACAAATCAGATTCCATGGAGATAGCATCCAGTAGCTTCCTGGTGTTTGGGCATTTCCTGGCCAAGAGTTGATTTACTGCTTATATAACCATAGACCAATACATACCTGGAAGGCTCCCTACTGACTCACCAGCATATCTCACTAAATGACTGGCTAGACAGGCTGGTGATTCTTTAAAGTACCAGCCATGTATACATCATTCTTTTTTTCCCTGAAACACAGAAACCTTGTATAAACATTGCCTATGTCCAAAGTCCATGTGATGTGTGTCTCCTGTAATTCACACATTCATTATTTGGGCAGAGTAGCCAAGTAGTCCTGGAAAACTATTCTACCCTGTACACTGTATTAATGTCAGTTCTGTACAGAATAGATCAATGCATAGTAAATGGCAAGTAGCTACATAATAGACTATGATCTTAAAAATAATAAATGGCTTACCTGCTCAAAGTTATTTTCAAGAGACCTGAAAAGCATCTGAAACTTATGCACACTTCCTAAATGAAGACATTAATTTCAGAAATCTGTAAAAAATGCATATGTTACTTATAAGTATAACATGTCACTCATAACTACTTTAGCAAGATGTGTCCCTAAAGGAACGGGACCCAGGGCAAGTTAATTTGTTCAGGGAGATAGAAGCAAGAGTATGTAGAGTATGATGAACTATCCAGGGACTCTGAAATAGACTTGCAGTGTACTGCAATCTCACAGAACAATAGAAAGTCCCACAAAAGCATTTGAATGGGAAAAAAATGGATAGGACTTAAAAAGATGATGTGAGTTAATTTTGAAAGTTACAGGTGGAATATATTTATAAAATATATTATTTCATCACTCTCAAGCTAGAGTACTTCTGAATAAATTACATTTATTTTTATTGGTCCATTAAGATAGATACACACTAAGAACTACAAGATCTTAAGAATACACTTGGATAGGATATTATGAATACTATTAACAAGACAGCTAAAGCATTTTTAGATTTCAAAGTAACAATGCATAGATCTTATAATGTCTATCTTTAGGAATACTTTTAGCTACTAAAAAAAGATATAGATGCAGGTAGATAAATTAAAATTATTGAGGTAATTATACAATTCTATACAAAATTATAATGGGCTAATTGATTGCCAGAAAATACAGGTTTTCGTCACTTCTCTAAGTATTCAATTGTTCTAAATAAAATGCGTAGTACAAAGACACAGACTTAACATGGAAAAAAATATCCAGGTTTTCTTTCTGTATATCTAAACACAAATTAAAATAGTTTTATTTTATATTCAGAGAAAAATAGATTTTTTTAAAAAAAATTTCATTGACGTGTCCAATAGAGTTTACAAAATAACTTTACTCTTTACTAATGAACTAATTAGCAGTAAGTACCTATTTAGTGTGCAATTCTTGGCAATCTCAAAGGAAATAATATATATATGTTTATCTTAGCCATCACAGAACACGAAGACATAAATTAAATATAAAAATTCAACCAAAAAAGCAGGCTATCATAAAAAAAAAAATCATGCATACAAACAATGCAAAAATAATAATACTGCCAAAATACATTTCACCGAGGATTCTATCACACTGCAGTCAGAGACTTTGCCTGTATTAGGTTATAAAATACTTTTATGGATGCCAACCCACACTCATGACTAACCACATCATCTAGTGTTTTCAAATCTTGGATCAAATGAAACAGAGAAAGAAGACCTTTAGCTTACTCATCATAAATACCTACAGTTTCACTGGGGTATTTTGTTTTAAAGGTAGGTGTGAAAGGATAGCTCCAGCCCATCAGAGAAAAGTGGTGTGACTTGTCAAAATTTCAAAAAAAAATTTCTGACCTCCAAAGACGATATTCCAGACCAGACAAAACTGGACAGACTTAAAGATCCAAAGAAAGCACATGCAAATTAGAGGTTACCAATGTTACAAATTTAGCCAAAGAACTTACTGGGGTTTACATAACTTGCGTCTTATATTTTTGTCTACCAAGTGCTGAAAGGTTCTTTGGGACACCTCTTTTGCTCTTCCTATATTAACTTTGAAGGAAATTAGAAGGTTTTCTGGGAGGAAAGTGGTAAAGTCAATAATCTACATTAGATCTTGTGTCTTATACCTGATTGGTGGTATTTTAGGTATTGACCATGTTCTCAAATGTGCTGGAGTATATTCAAGTTCATAGAATATAAGAATTCTTGGAACCTGTGAAAAGTCTGAAAAATTTGTTAAAGTCATTATATTGTTCACTTTTTGTTTGCCACAAAATGATAGGTTGTCACCTCACTTCTTACAGTGCACCTGCAATAGAGAATCATAGGCAGATATAGGTAACTTGGCAAAATGACAAAGCTAGCTACTGACAAGGTTGAGTCTAAGCCAAGTGCACCTCTCTCTAAATTCTCTGGTGTACTTTCCACTGTTTTAGATCACTTCTATCATGTATTGTTTTTAATAGTGTGGAGGGGAACACTGTGAAAATACATAAATAGAATTTATATAATAGATATTTCAGATTATATGCACTTTGACTTAGTGTCATAGAATTATTAGCTAAAAGCTAAAAGGGCAGTAATGACAAGTTAGCTCAACCATCATGTTTTTAAAAATGAGATAGCTGAGGTCCAAAGATATTACTGACTTATCCAAATCAAATTATTGGTAAATACAAAATAATTTTCATAACCATTGTTTTTCATTATTACTCTAGAATCTAGGCAGTAGTCCTCAACCTTTTTGGCACCACAGACCGATGTTCCTATGAGAATCTAATGTCTGAGATGTGAGGTGGAGCTTAGAGGGTGATGTTAATGCTGGGGAACGGCTGCAAATACAGATGATGCTCCGCTCCCTCACCCGCTGTTCACCTCCTGCCGTGTGGCCTGGTTCCTAGCAGGCCAGGGACTGGTACTGGTCCATGGCCTGGGACTTGGGAACCCCTGCTTCAGATGCTTCACATGCATTAACTACTATAGTTTTTTTTCAAAATCCTTATGAGTATAAATATTGTCCTCATTTTACACATGGGAAAACAGACAGAGAGAAATCAAGTAACATGCTAATTAATAGCAGAGGTAAGGATCACATTCAATTTTATAACTTTAAAAAATGCCCCCGATATCTATATTATAGTGAAAATTAACATACTAAAGTTTCACTATGATTTAATTCAATATTAATTATCTACAAAATTCAGAGAAGAGAGTGCCCTAAATAATGACAAACAACTGATCTCAGAATAAGCATTTGATTTAACAAATTAAAAAATATCACTTTTGCAGATTCAATTCTCTTAAGATTCTCAATTGGCAAATATATTCAAGTGCGTCTTCTAAAAGCATGGTACAATTCTTGGCAATGGAGATGATAATTTTTCTTGAATAAAGTCAAAGTTAGTTTACATCCTAACTACTCAGTGATCATGTAGAAGGAAGAGATAACTAACATGTTGAGATATTGAAAGAAAAATATGATGCAGAGAAGTCTCATGTGGAAAGTTAAGAAATGACACTTTATATATTTATATGATTATTTACATATTCACACTACAAATATCAAGAAATAGTTATATGATCTCAAGTGAGATGACCCTACTTTTGAGGTGACATCTGGATCTATTTTTCCAGGATGTGTCAACTTATTCAGAAAAAAAGGAATCAATGTATTTTTCCTTGTGAGAGATAGATTTGAGAAAACACATTAAATTCAACCTAAAATATTATTGGTTGATATATGTAATTTTTGTGTATTTTGACTCAGAATGCTTTTCACAGTATACATTTAAATGTAATATTTTAATCAGTTTTATTGCTGGAAAGACACTGATTTTTCTTCAGAGTGATATTTATTACCCCTTGGCTTGGTCTGATTTTACAGGAGATTCCAGTCAACTTTAATTTGTGCTATTTTAACATTTTACTATGGTTCTCACCCCTTTTGAAAAAGAATTTATTCCTCCTTCAAAATTTATGGGATTCCTTTACAACTTCTTTCTAAAAGAAAAATAAGTCAGGTTGCAATTAATTCCCTTACAGATAGTTTATGAAATTAGTGCTGACTCTGTCCCTTCCTTTACTATGGTTTGCGAGGCCTTAAAAAGTAATTTAAGAGGTGAGATTATAAGCACTTCCTCATTCAGGAAAAAGTAAGAGGAAGAAAACTCGTCTCAGGAAATATAAAAGCCTTAGAAGAATGATTATTTTGTAGGCATTGTGAATGGAGAGGGTGGATCATGTGTGAGTTGTGTTCTTTCAAAATAGACGGTGGCAGTTTGTTAGGTTATAAATTCAAATGTGGTTTCACAAACTCAAGTCAGTTTAAATCATGAGGAATCTTCACAAAGCACCGTTTAGTCCATACTCACTGCTACCAGGAGACCATTAAGCAACAAGGCACCTTCTCAGTGGGAGACCAAAGCCCTGGATTGTAATTCTTCATTAGTAAAAAAGAAGGAAGACTCAGAGTAGCATAATGAAAAGAACTGGACCCAAAGGCAGAAGATATTTTCCAGCTAAGTGACCTTGTGGCTATTTTACCTCACCTCAGCCAAACCTCAACTTCCTTAGTGAAAAATTCCTATGGTCTAGAACTCATGTGACAGACAATGTCAGTTTTCTTCTGCATCTCAGATCTGTTCCTGGTCTTTCTATAGGTATGTGTACTTTTGGGTAAGTCTCAATCTGGGTTTATCTCCCTCACTTGTAAGAATCTGGGATTTAGAGAAAATAATTTTAAAATCCCTTCCAATCCATACAATTTCTGGGAAACTTTTGAAAGAACACGCCAAAAATGAGCAATGAAATTATAAAACAAAAAATATATGACCAAAAAAATATATTAAAGATAATAAAGAATATTTCTTGTTTTTTAACTCACTTTTAAACCAAAAGAAGCTACATAAATGGTGATAATTTTCTTTAACTGATTTCAAAGATAATCTCTATGCAATGAAAGGGAAAAAAATGATATGGCATGATAAGGACCATGAAGACAGATTATTTTAGTCTGGGCATCATCTAGCATTTATGGCTGCCCTACCCCCATACTTCTCAAGACAGTCCTGATTAATCAATTGTAACACTATCTCTGAGGCCAGATTTGAATTTAGAATTACACAATATTAATCACTCTACCAAACATTTTACCCATTTAATCTCAGCTTCCCTGTAAGAAAGAAATCAATTTCACTAAGTAACCTGAGGCTCAAATGGATAAGATTCTTGCCCATGACCAAGCATTAGCAAATATTTCAGTCAGTCCTTGACCAATTTTCTCTGCCTCCAAGGCCTGGAATATACTGTTTGTATTCTTCCCCACACAGTAAGAACAAAGACCATGAAAGAAGGTAAATCCAAACTGAACCTCAACATTTTTTCATCGATTTCATTTCAAGTGCTTACTGAGCATTTGCGATTTGCAAGGTAGTGTTTTAAATGGAAGGGATATGGTGGTCAATAAAGCAGATAAAAATCTAGTAGGTGTGCTTGTGGAGAGACAGATAACAAATAAAATCAGTAAATAAAGTATTAAGTGTACTGATAAATGCAACAGAAAAAAAGTAAAGCGAGAAATGTTAGCATGGGGGACTACATATTAGACACTTGGTCAAGGATCTTCTCATGAGAAGAAAATATTTGAATAAAGAAGAATTGAATGAAGGAAAAAAATAGAGGGAGAAATATTGAACACGGAGGGAGGGTAAGTGCATAACCCTTAGATGAAATGCCTGCCATAGTGGTCCAGGGCACTGGAATAGATAGCAAGTGATAGAGTAGTGAGACACAGATTCATAGAGAAGAGGAGGTGGAGAAGAGTAGATTGAGTAGGACTGTGTAGGTCATAATTAAGACCTTTGTTTGTACTTGAGCACAATAGGAAGCAATTGGAGGACTTTGACAAAGGAGTTCATCACTTGGTTCTGTGTATTGAGCAGAATTGTTGAATTATTGACTCTTTTCCTAGTGAGAAAGAATTAGAAATACATATTACAACTCTAATGTCGTCCCTAGAATAACGATGGGGAAATATACTGTTATGGGCTGAATTACTCCTCTTCCCCAAATTCATTTGTTGAAGTTTTAACCCCTAATAACTCAGGAAGTGACTGCATTTGGAGATAGGACTTTTAAAGAAGTGATTAAGTTAAAATGAGGCCATTAAGGTGGGCCCCAATTCAATATGACTGGTGTCCTTATAAGAAGAGATTAGCGCACACAAAGAAACATGAGAAGGAAAGGCTCTGTAAGGAACGATGAGAAAGTAGCCATCTGCAAGCCAAAGAGAAGCCTCAGAAGAAACCAAACCTACACTTTGATTTTGGATTTCTAGCTTCCAGACTATGGGGAAATACATATCTGTTGTTTAAGCTACTCAGTCTGTTTTCTGTCATAGCAGCCTTAGCAAACTAATGCATATGCCCTAATAAATCATATAACCAAATGAGTGTTTTCTTCTTACAAGGAATGAGCACACTAAAGCTACGACACAGTGACAACGAAGTGTGTTTTCTTCATATTCTTCCTACTCTAAAGATAAATATCTTTAACATTACAATTTCTATAAATATCTGGCCAGAGTATGTTCTACCCCAGTATGGAAATCAGAGATACACTCAGTTCTCCAGTTTGTTTTACATATGTATAATTTGGAAAGGAATTGCTTCACTTAAATATTGAGTTTGGTAAAGTTAGAAAGCTCCTTGAAATAATTTAGAATTTTAAAAAATTGTTCATTTCATTACTTAGTTAAATTTCTCAATTCTCTTCCTTAAAGTCTCCTTTTTTATCCTGAAGACTTAGTATTAAGAAAAAGTATAAATTGGGAAAATTCTGGTATAGTATTTCTCTGACCAAACCAACAAAATGAAGGAAAGAAAAAGTGTAAACAATCCAAATGAATGCAGAATCTCTGGTTGAAGTTGTCGGAGCAGGAGGATGAATATGGAAATCTGCATTCTTAGGCCCTTCACTTACACCCCAAAACACACACACACTCACACACACACACACACACACACACACACACACACACTCACAGGTACGTGCTTTCTATGTAGGTTTGCAAGATAAAACACACAACACCTAGTTAAATCTGAATTCAGATATATAACAAATAACTGTATAGTATAGGTCTATCCTAAATATTGCCTGTATTGGCTATATTTTTGTTTGCTAAATTTGGCAATTCTACCTCTGCAGTCATCCTCTCGGTGATGTGCTAGAACTGGCTTGTTCAACCTCGAAAGAATTGATTGCTAAATTTTCTGAAATTTTGCAGTCTGGTCGATGTCAAGTTGGTAGCTTGAAATTGGCCAGGGTGGGAGCAATAACACTACAGAAATTGGCACAATTTAAAAATCAGAGCTTCTCTCCTTGGAGATCTGGTTGTAGAGCATGTGCTAGAACACCATGGCTTCCTCTGAATGAGTAGCTACTCAGAGCACCATCTAAAAGTACTTCTTTATAGGAACGAAGCTTACAATTACAAACCACTGTGAAAGTTACAATATTGTTTCATGCACTTTACTTCACGGAATCCTTACAAATACTTCATGTTCATTCTTAGTGATGGATGGGGGGAAAGGAGATAAAAATAACTCCCTTGAGATAATTGTTTAAGAATCAAAGCAGTGAACAAAGAAAGGTCAACAAATGGAATTTAGATTAATGAAAAAATCTAAAATAACCCCATAGATGACTTATTTATTATGAAGAGGAAAGATCTGGTCATAACCACCTTAACCAAAGGGTCAAATGGCGGTAAAGCCTGGCATATGTACTGATGAAGCAATGTGAAATATGCAATGTTGCCAATGGCATATTATTGCCAAAATATGTTTACTCTGAATTTAATCAAGCCTGTAGGCCTAAATTTTAATATATAAGAAATTCAAGAGATAGGGAAACATATTAAACTACACAATAAGGAAACAAACAAATTCATACTGTAGAACATTTTATGAGAAAACTGTTCTGAACTCTTCAGGAAAAATAAAGGTTATTTAAAAAGAAGTGGCTGTATAGAGAAAACTATTCTCTAAGAGAAATGGGAAAAAAATGTAACAGCATATATAATGTATGAACCTAGACTGAATTTTTCTTTAGAATACAAAAGAGCTAAAAAATACATCTGTGGCATACATGGGGAAATCTGAATATGAATTGATATTAGATGATAGCAAGGGACTTTTGCTAATTTTCTTAGTTGTGTTAATAGCATTATACTTATGTAACAGAATGTTCTCATTTTGAAGAATTTAAGAGTAAAAATAGTATGTTGTTTGAAATTTATTTTCAAACAATTCATTAAAAAAGAATGTGTGTTTTTGTAGAGAAAAATATAAAATGAATACAGTAGGATGCCAATTGTTAAATCTATGCGGCATAAATACATTGTTCGTTGTACTGTTTCAACTTTTCTGTTTATTTGAAAATTTTCATAATAAAAAGTTGCAGATATAAAGAAAAAGAAACAGCATTGGACACTGAAAGTGATCAAAGAAAGCAGACAGAAATAGTGAGAGAGAAACAGAGAGGAGAGAAGAGAGGAGGGGAGGAGAGGGGAGGAGGGAAGGGGAGGGGAGGAGGGATGACTAAAAGTCATGCTAGGATTGGCCTTTAGACACTGGATTGGCCATTAGAGACAAACCAAAGTGATATTTAATATTCTTTTTTTTTTTTTTTTGGTAATATATATGCTCATAAAATAAGCTAAATACTTTCCTAAATCATCCAGAATTTTAAACTGGTTCATGATCCATGCAACCTCATTGATCACAGACAAGATATGAAGTTGATGAGATTAAATTCAGGTATGCTGGAAATATAACATTTTTTATATTTCCCAAACAACCTAATTCCTATTTCAGAGTTTAACTTTCTTTTCTCTCCAAATTACATGTTTATTCCAGGAATGTTTAAAATAGCAATCAGCTCTTAGGGTCAGAAGAAGAGAATCTGGCCTCTGTTCCTCATTCCTCCACTGAGATGGAGATAATCCCAGCTTGTTCCTGGTTATCCATCCAAACTAGCTGCTACTTGGACCTCTCTCACCCTCGTTCACAGGCCTTCCCTTGTCCAACCCTCAGTTATTTCCCTGCTCCTCTAGAGGGTATGGGAAACATGCAGATGCTCTTTTTCATGAATTTTGGGGGCATCTGGAATCATAGTGGGGCTAAATAGGGCCATGTTCTCAAATACACCACATGATCAATCTATCCTACAGCCCCAGTGCCATTCTGGATTAAAGTCAGAACTCGTGGATCTTGCTACCTTGTTTGCATGAGACTAATGTCCCTGCTGTGTGAATTCCTTTATTTCCCCCTCTGCACTTCCAGGTGGTGTCTTATATGAAATGGAGGACATAGGCCCTTTCTCAGAGATAAGACGCTATATAAACTTTCTTTGACCTTCTTATCTCTCTTCCTTGCATACTTCCTCAGCTGGGGAAAGCTTTATCTAGTTTTGGAGATAAGAAAAACTCACTCAGATTGCCTGGGGTATCCTCCCAAATCTTTTGTGTATGCCCTGAGTTCTAGACTTTTAAAACTCAAATGAACATTTACTCTTGTTCTCTGGATTCTTTTGGGTCATCACTTCTTTGAGGTTAAAGATAATCCCAGATGCTGCCTTAATTAGATGAAGAAGGACAATGTAACAGGAATATAGGACTATTAAGCCTTTGTTTTATGTATCAATAACATCCACTACATTTGTAAAAACATTAGGAGGTATTTATCCACGATTCTGCCAGAATACTATCCTCCCACATTTTATAATTCCGAATGCACTATTATTTCTAATCACTTTTTTATATCAAAGTGACTTAAGTTAATTCAGGCTTTTTTGCAAACAAAGTGAATTCTCTAACAGAGGGCAATCCAATGCTAATATAATGCAAGTAATGTATATAATTTTGAATTTTTTTATAGCTACATTAAAAAGTAAAAATAAATAGTCGTAAGTAATTTGATAATTTATTTAACCCAATATGTCTAAAATAGTATCATTTCAACATGTAAGCAACACCAAAAAATTAATAGTACCATTTCAACATGTAATCAACACCAAAAAATTAATGTTCTTGCTAAATCTTTGAAACCCAGAATGCATTTTATACTTACAATATAACAATTTGCACTAGCCAAATTCCAAATGCTGTAGCTGCTGTATTGAACAATGTGACTCTGGCAATTTTTTTTTTTTCAATGATAGCAAAATATCAAAACCTTAGAAGGTGAATATAGTTTATTTTTCTAATTGGAGTAAAGGCTTTTTGATGTTTGTAATGTTTTCTTCATTCGATTCATAAAGGATAATAAATGATAATAAAATATCTGTACATCATGCATAAACACGCAGAAACATGTGTCACAATAATTATCTTGAAAAATTATGTTTTTAAGTTTATACAACTTATTTTTTCTCTTTTTATCCACAGCGTGACTTGTCAGTAGTAATAAATAAGAATTATAATTAGACTGTAAATACATAGGGCCCTTGATCAGATGATAACTTTCTGGAAGAGAACATTAGGTAAGAGAAGAGATAGAGAATGTCAAGAGAAAGAAGAAGCTGAAGATATTTTGAAAAACTAGATTTCTCTATTTCAACTAGTGGTTTTTGAAGACACTTAGCTGCGTTGTTTTTGGAAGGCAGAGTCAGTGTCAATTTATGAAAACTGGAAGAAAGCCTAGCAACTAGAAATGTTCAAATAAAAGTTTTAGTGTAGTATTTTTAATTTTTAATGTAGCAGAGACCCGGATATATGTTAAAGGCTATGTATACATGCTCAACTAATGTTCAGATAGTATGTTGCTGACATATCTTAGGTACATTATATATAAAATAACACAGCAGATATGTAACTTCTTGTTGAAACCTGGCACTACAGTGAGATACTAAGTAACTAACACATAGATTATAAGGGTTGAATTCTTTATATGTTTTGATCAAAAGCCAAAAGCATGTACAACGTTAAATAATTTCCCTCATTTTGATTTACTGTACAATCATTTTCACCATAATGGTTCCCATAATCTTCTGGGATTTGTGCTTTTTATAAATATCCCTTGTCTTACAGTATTTACCAGTTTTTAAATTCCTGGATGACTATGGTGATCTCCTCCTTTAGCATTGATATTTGGTTATGGGCCATTTTTGTAAATATAGACTATATCTACATAGTATCACAAACTCAATCATATTGTAACAAAAGTGGTGGTTTAGCAGACAAACAGCTATGTAGCTAACAATTACACTGGAAACCATCAGCTCAATTTAGTCCTTTCTAAAACTTGTAGATTGTTTAATAATTTATATATAACCAATTAATAGTAAAGTCATTCACCTTTTTAAAAATATCCAGAACTATATAAAGTTCCTATACCTGATGCATCAAATATTAAAAATTATAAATTCAACCTAAAAGCTTCTTATCTTAAAATGTTCCAGGAAATTAATTTTTATTAGTGAAAGAATTACTTTAAGTAGGTGAAAAATGTTTTCCTATAAATAGAGATAATAACAAAATTGGGGAAATCTTGATTCAGTTTAATTTAGTCAAGCTTCTTATAAAAATCTTGTTAATTGCCCAGCTAGTTTTAAAAAACTAATAAGAAAAATTTCAATACAATAAGAATGAAGCATTTTCTTTCTAAGAGCTGGTATAATGTAATTTCATTCAGTAAAAAAGAAAAGAAAAATATCTGTGACTCTTTGCCAATAAGAAATCTCATCAAATTTGGAAAATATCATTTAAAGCTCTGCTCTAACTCTCTACAAGAACTCTTGAGAAAGCTTAATGAAAGCTTTAGATTTCAGGGCATAAAAATAGTCTGAAATGGTTACCAAGGTATATTTATTAGATTTATTATTTCCTTTAAAGAACTCATGCTGCTGCCTAAGATTTATCAAAGTGATGGATATCAAGAAAATAATCTGTGGTCTTAATTGCCAAGTTCCCAAACCGTAAAGAATGATACTAGGATCAGAGGGTAAAATAGCTCCTTTGATTACAAAGTACAAACATTATAGAATCTTTACTACTACACAAATGCATCTATATGGGGTATTTTTTTTTCACATAATACACAACATTTGTGTTGTTCAGAGTATCTTCAGAGAATTAAAAGCCCATATTAAAATTTAACTGTAGTAGTATTGATAGGTACCATCTACTTTAAAAAATCAGCAGGACCAAATCCATGACATCTGAGGTATCTCTTTATGAAGTTCTACAATTTTGTGAAAATTTTCAAATTTGGGAGAGAAACGAAGTTTTTGTTTTAGCTGAGGAAAATTTTGTATTTTTGAAATAGATATTCATGGTTTCAACTCTGAGTCAATGACTCTAAAATCTATACCAAAAGCACAAGTTTCTCTCTTTGGAGAGACGGATACACGGATCCAACCAGTCTCTAAACATCTCTACCTGGTTCTCTCAAAAGCACCTTAAGCTAAACATGTCTAAAATGGAAGCTATTGTTATCTATCCTCATCTTCATCTTTTTGTGCTATTCATCCTGGTAGATGATGCCACCATTTCTTCAGTTTCTCAAGGCAAAAATTTTGGAACATTCGATATTTCCAAATGTTATATAACAAAATGGCATGAAATAGAAATTGAAATCTTTTCAAACTATGCCTGGAATTAATCAATAGAATAAGGCATTACAGCAAGGACCTTAACTATTTTCTATGAGTGAGACATTTAGTTTTCCTCCAAGTATAGGAGAAAGTACTTTGATGGTCTTCTTTCGCCAGCGGCACAAGAAGGAACTGGGAGATTAAACTGGATGTTGGTTTTAGGGACAGGCAGAGCTTGGAGAAAGGGAACCCTCTTAGCCACTGCTCGTTTCTCCCTATAAAAGAGGATGTTCAACTTTTATGTTCCTGTCCTTTAAGATTAGAGGTATCAAAATCTTCCCTTTTCACATTACACTGTGCTGGGGACTGGTGAAGTTTCCTGAAAGTTGCTAAGCCATCAAACTGATAGAGCACCCCATGGTCTTGGGGTGTGAAGAAAGGGTCAAGAGAAAACAGGGCAGCCAATACAGGGAGCACCAGTAGGCAGTTTGGATTCCCATGAAGAACATGTGAATCTAAATTTCCTTTGTTTAGACTGGAGAAGAAGGCTTAAGTCACGTTTCTGGCTCAACTATCACCTCCCCGCCCCCCAACAAAGACCATGGCCAGGCAGTGGTTACAGGGTCCTCAGCAGAAAAAGGCTATGGAGTAAACAAATCTGCTGAAAATCTGGGAAAGAAGGAAAACATGAGGGAGGAAGAAATTGGCTAATTGCCAGCCAGATCTCCCATGTCAGAGGCCTGTAAGAGATGGTCTTGTGACATCCTACAGATAAAAGCAAATGTACCCACAAAAGAGAAACAATATTTGGAAGTCTGTCCCACAGATTGCTTTACCCTGAGCAGCAGTGTCTGAGAGAGAGGGGAAATGTGTCTGCCAGTAGCAACTTGTGTTGCTCAAGCAAGTCGATTTCATCCTTCTTCCACAGTCTGCCACTGACAAAGGCTTGAGGGATATGACAAGAGAAACAGTGGAGGAGAGGGAAATGAAGAGAATCAGCCAAAACCCCCTTCCCACAAGTCTAGTCTGTGCTGAAGAAGGAGAAGAATTTTGAATAAGAGAAAAGGCTGTTTAAAGAACGCAAGTGATTAAAATATTATGAAATTATACTGAGATATTATGAAAACAGTCTGCTTCCCAGGAGAAAAAGAGAGTCTATAATTAGAAGCAGTTTTAGAAAGATAAAACTGTTCCATGTTTACACAGTATGAGTTGAGATTTCTCAACCAAGTCAATGCATGAATATTCAAGCTCCTAAATATTTTCCAAATTTAGTCTTATCTTTCTTGTCCTGTTACAATTGCTATAGGTCAAGTTGTGTCTAATCATCTCTGACTGTGGTTATTACATTAATTCCCTTTTCTTCCGTCCAGACTATAATCTTTCCCTAAATTTTCCAGAATTTTCCCTCTAACCTTTCTAACTTACAAATCTGATTTACTCTTCAATCATTCTCAATTTGTAGCGAATCAAGTTTTATTTATTTTGCATAACTTTATAAAATGACTTCCTAGTTACCCACTCATCTTTACTGTTCCTCAAAATTTTATTCAAATGCAACCTTGAACTATTTAGAATTACTGAACATTCCTTTCTCGGCTTAAATACATTTGTATTTACATTTTCTCTTTGCTTAGAATATTAGAAAGTTCTGCTAGGTAATTCATCAATTGTCAAGAATAACCTAAATGCTAACTAGCCACAAAGATGTCTCTGATTCCTTCAGGCTGACTTGTGTCCTTCTCCTAGGCTTCCTCTGTACTTGGGCACATCATTACAGCTGCTTCATGGATTCACTGTAATTGTTTGCCATCACACAACAGTAAAATTACTGTCAAAATTAACTAGATTTCTTTTATAAGAATCCATAAGAGGATTGTCTTGGGTTCTTCATATTAGGAAAAGACATAGCTCGCTTGAATAATTTGTTGGGCTTTAATATCAGAAACCTAATTTTGTACCTTTCTTTAGAAGATTATAATGCCCTTTAGGGCACTAAGCAAATACTTGCAAATTAATTTACATTTCTTGAATGGATAAATAAATGATAATATATCTTTCTTGCCTTGGTCACTAGGAAGCAGAGAACTAAATTTGTGGCCCATTTTTAGCAACCACACAGGACCTGATGGCAAGTGATTGGTGTATTAATGTTGGTTTCACCTTATTTTTTTTTATCCTTTTTTGTTCATTACACATGTTGCATCATTAGTTTATTTTCTTTTTAAAATCTTTCAATAGCGTATATACATACCTCATTTTCCTTCTGAAAGCAAAAAAGGGTAAACACTGTTGTGGAAGAAAGCAATACAATTAATCTACTTCTAAACTCACTTTTACTGTTATGTGAGTCTAAATTCATACAATCTAAACTATAGATATTATTGCTTCTTTAAAAAAATGTTGCTGATTTCATCAGACTTCCAGGAAAATATGTTCAAGTGACAAGCAAAAAATTATCAGAAAGATTATATCATGCTAGTTTCACTATGCCAGATTGGTTTTTCATAAGCACAGGCATGAGGAAGATCTAAAATTACAACAAATTTTTCATGTTGAATTTTCTCAGTCACAGAGGAAATGATTCTAACACAAGAATTACTCAAGACTTCCTAAGTGTGGTTAAGTTATCTGTCCCTTCCATTTCTCAGCTCTTAGATAGGAAAATGTTTGCTAATACCACAGGTAGAGAAAATTTGTGCTTTGGGGGAAAAAAAAAAACAAAAAAACTAACAAACAGATCCAAAGCCATTATTCTTAGTGCTATTCTTATATTTAGCTGTTTGATTTGAAAATGTTTCCATTCATAAACACTATAGAAGTTCTTTAGCAGAGATTAAATTTCCCATACATTTTGTTATTGGAAGCATAACTTCTTATTAAGAAGTTTAGCTTATTTCAGTATAGTCTTTAATTTCAACTTTTCTTTTTATAAAATCTACTTGGATGACAGACAACAGAAGAGAAAAAATCAGAGATCCAAACTGGACAAGCATTCTCTGAATAATCAAACAATTTGGCATTGGAAGGAAAGCTAATATGAGAAAATTTGTTCTTAACTACTAAGTTTTTTTTTTTTTTTTTTTTTTTAAAGCGTAATCCTTTATATTTCTCTGCATGTTCCTGCCAGGTTTTGATATATATATATATATATTTTTTTTTTTAAAGTGGCACTAGAGAAATGGGAAACATTGGTTTAAAAATATTTGCAGTTGGACTATGTATTATTTAAATCCTGATGACAAAGAACAATTAAGTTATTACATTCTGTCAGTGGCTCGAGATCACTAACATAAAAAGAAACACACTTTGGCTTGATTCAACCAAAACGTATTTAAGTGTCAGTCATATTTTTCTAAGAAGTTTAATACTATACCTTGGGTAACTTCACAACAACCCCATGTGGCACATATGATGATGATACAAACAAGGAGACTGGGCCTAAGAGAGGTTAGGGACTTCCCAAGGGGCTATTAATAAATGTCAGAAACAAAGGGTTAGGTTGAGAGGTAGCCAGGAATAAAGGAAAGAGTATGAGCCAGATATGGATTTGAAAACTACTGCTACCATCCACTCACTTCAAGAATTTGGTAAATTACTTAATCTCTCTGAAGATCTGCAAGGTGATAATTATACCTATCTTTAAGTGTTATGAGAAAAAAATAAGGCCGTGTGTCAAAATAGAGTAGACGTTAATATCTGTTCACTATATTAATGAGTAATTAGTGAAAAAATTGAGCATGGTTTTTAATGAGGATTAAAGGGATTAATATATATGACTTTCTAGCATATAATAAGTACCAATAAATGTTAGGTAATATTGTTATTATTAAAACCTCTAAATAATAATTATTAGTCTCTATATAAGCATAGCTATTATTATTACCATTATCAACTTACCAAGTTTGAATTTCAGTTCTTAACTCCTGCTTGTTATCCCAGTTAAAAATTAAAAATATCCAGCCTATCCATAGCAAAAAAAAAAAAAAAAAATCCCTTTCCAAAGTGAAAGCTGAGAAAAGGCAACCTTTGTGTACTCTCATCTCTGAACTTGCATATCTACTTGTAATTCACATATTGCCAGTTCTTTCCAAGTTTATTTTTTTAGCATTCCATACAGTACTTCATAAAAACTGCCAATGAACATGGCGACTTTGCAAAACTTGTGTCTCTAATTGGGGCCAGCAGTACACTGTGTTCCTTTTCTATTAGCCAAGGGCTATTTCCTTACTTTAGGAGAGATTTGACACTGCCATTCCCAATTCACAAACCCACATGTCACTGACACAAACCTGGTTTTGATCTTCGAGGCACCTCTTCCTAAACTAGTATCCTTGCTTTTAAGGAAAGGAGACCTGGTGCCTCCATCAGATATTATTAACCTGAGAAAAAACACAAATCCTGACTTGACAGATGTGGCTTGTGACATAAGCATGCTGTTGTCTCCAACAGTCTAGTTTGAACAAACAATCTGAAGGGGACAGCCCAGCCTGCTGACTGGCATTGCATGTACAGGAAACCTTCTGGACAAAGGGTTGAATCTGTTTCAAATTAGGGGGATAGAAATACAGTAAGATGATTGCACTGTGATTAAATAACTGAAAACAATTTATCAGTTCAATAAGTTGTCACACCATCTGTCACATAAATGAGACAGTAAAACAGATTTGACCTATAACACAGTCTGATGAAATGCAAACAGGATCTGATTTTTCGTTTTTCAAATTCCCTGTTTTTATTACCTTTGTAGAATGATCTTCCTAGTTTTAATAGTCACTCATCAAGAATTCAGTTTTCTCCTTGAAGTCTTTGTGTTTCTGCTCTTTCATTTTCAAAAATTCTATTTTAAGGAAACACAGCTTGGGACTATACCAAAAAATCTGCCATCCTTTCATTCATTTCAAGAATCATGAAACTTGAAATGCCCTCTGTTAATATTAACTACCATTTGTTGAGGACTTAGTATGTGCCAGGCTAAACTTCTTATAGGAAGTCTCATTTAAAACTCACTGCAACCAGACTAGCTAGGTATTATAATCCTCATCTCATGGATGAGAAAACTGTGCCTAAGAAAAATTAAATAATGCAATCCAGGATCACACAAATCTTCCATAAAAAATCTGAAATTTAAACTCAGATCTGTCTGACTTCAAAGACTGTAGTTTTCATCACTTGCATCCCAAATACCATTAGCCAAAACCATGAGGGATTCAAGGTAAGTATACAGCAGATTCTGGTTAATTGGTTCAATTTATAAGGTATACAGTCTAGGGAAACATAGTATAATTATTAAAACTGAAGTAAGTCTACTTCCCACTCCACTGTCTCAAGCCAATAAAATATAACTATATCAGCCTTATGGAGAAGTCCTAGAAGTGTGCTACTGAGTGAATAAAAGGAGCTATACATATAAATAGCCTGTGCCTTATTGAGATAATTGGAAAACAGATTTTCAGCTCACCTCAGATAACTTTTATTCTGATACTTCATAGCCTGAGGATAAGTGGAACATAGGCAATTCTTCAATCATTTTGAGATACATACACATACACAGCCATTCTGCCAATTATCAATTTGTTGCCTCTGAGCTCCAAATCCATCCTTCTTTGCCCAGTAAAATGTTTCTCCTTTGCCAGTTGGAAAAATGACCTGTCAGTAGAAGATGCAGGAGGTGAAGAAACACTGTGAGAGGGTTTTTCTTCCTTATTCTGGTTCTGTACCTCTACTCCAATAGCACAGCTGCCCATGTTTGGCTTCATTGCCAGCAAGCAGCATCTCTGCTAGCAGGCATGCAGGCAGCCCCTGCCATTGGTTTGAGTAGTCTCAGCAGCATGTACCCTTCCAAAGAGTTTTGCTAGTAAAAGTATGGGCATCTTCGCAGTGAGTCTTGCCAATATCCCAGTTGACCACTTCTTTGCAAGTCTCTCTGGTAGCCCCAGTGTGTGGTTTTCTTCTTTACAGCTCCTGCCTGCAGCACACAGCGAACTTCACCATCCAGTGGGCACAACTATGCACTCTTCAGAGAAGTCTAGATCCCAGTCTTGGGGTTGGGGACAATGCTTCCAGGTTAGTTCTTTCCTTGGGTTCTCTCTCGGCGTTAAAAGCTGTTCTCTACATCTGTTATTTCTGCACTTCTATCACTCTGAAAATCTAAATAAAAACTCCTCCAAAAAATCCTTCCAGGTTCCTAATGTAATTTCCTCTGTTTCTGAACTTTCATTAATAATTTACTTAAATCTCTCATATGCTTCTTGGTACTTACTCCCTTATGTTTTAGCTGTCATAAACATGGATTGTTTCATACCGTTTAGAGTATAAATAAGACCACACTGCTTATTTCTCAAATTAAATTAGAATTAGATCTAAAAACCTAGAACAGGTCTAGATTAGCAGGAAATGCAGAATTGTATTCTTGATGCCATCTATTTGCCAATCTAGACTACATAGGAAAATGAGCCCCCAAAATAGGTCCTCGGTCTTCCCTTCTTAAGAGGGAAGAGCTACTGCTGACTCACTATGCGAAATAAGCAAAGACTCAGATCATCAGTAAAATAAGGGCATCGACAAGATGAGAAATGTTCACTTTTTCTTTTTTTTTTATCCTGAAAATATAGAAAGAAGATATTTTAATTTTAGCACACATACAAGTTTTATATTTTATGGTTTATACCAGGTCTCTGCCAAGGCCAGACTGGTCTTTGGAAGGAGAGTGGCTTTGAATGTGATTTCATTTCTTTATTACCAGCTTGGTTATGACTCACTCTTGCTCAGGTGCTCAAGGCCTGAGCTCTAATGCCCAGTCCATCTCAGTACTCACACAGCCACCCTCACTTGAGGCCTTTCCACATCAGAGCCTCTGGATCCAAGTGGGCTCAAATACCTACCCACACAGAACCTGAAAATTTTATGTTCCACATATCCCGAGAGATCCATCCAACACAAAGTGTTCCTTCCGCACTCTGATGATTCATCTGCAGAGTTTGATAGTCATTAGAAAGGACTGAAAGGAAGGCTTAGCAGCCCTTCTTGGAGAATGAGTCATTGTCTCATTCCTTCCAATTGAGTCATTTTTTCCAAGGATAGATGCAGACCTTCTTGCAACAAAAGCAACACACAGACGTGCACGCACACATACACACACATATACACACGCAAATTTTCTGAATGTTCATCTCGACATGTTATAATTTTATCTTAACTTTTTCGCTAGACTCAAAATCTTGAATGTGAGCTCAATGCCTAATTTATTTCTATACTTCCTGCTGTACATGAAGTAATATTTTTGCATATGTGAACAAAGTATTTGTTGAATGAGAGAATAAATGAACTGCATTATTTTTAATTCCAAGAAATTAGGTCGATTAACATAAATCACATAATTAACATTTTTACTTTAAAATAACATATCATTGAGAGTAACAGAAGAGGGACTAAAAAATTGCTTCCCTAATTAGAGATTAGTTATAATCAACCAACAATTTAAAAATATTTATTAGGCACCTACTGTGTGCTTGGAACTATGTTGGATTCTAGGGTCACAAAATAAATAAGATGTCAGCTATCAAGGAGTTCATGGTCTAAAGAGGAAAATCAACACAAAGACAAATATTTATTTTTCAGTGTAATAAGGCCAATAAAGATAAGTATAAAATACTGGGGTACAGAGAACACACAGTTAGGTAGCACCTTGTAATTCTCCCAATAAAACACCAGTCCATTCTAGTTTAACTACCAGCTGCATAATTGCCTTCTCTAAAAGACTGCAAGCTCCTTGAGAAAAGTGGCTCTGTTTGTTATGCTCACCACAGTCTCCAAATAACCAGCAGAGAGCTTGGCACATAATAGGCACTAAATAATCTTTTGAATGAATGAATGAAGATTACTATTACTACTATTACTGCTACTACCACCACCACCACCACCACAGCTACTATTACTAGTCAGGAAAGAATATTATGGGAGAACAGAATTTTACTTTAGGAGTACTGTGGTGTCAAATAGACTTGATTTTGAATCCTATCTCCACTGCTTAACTAACTGGGTAGACTAAAATGTTACCTTTCTAAGCCTTGGTTTTCACATTGGTGAAATGGGAGTAATAATACTACCTAACTCCTAGCTTTATTGTGAATATTTCGTAAACTAGTAAACATAGTCACTTAGTACACTCCCTAAAACACATTAAATAAGTATGTACTTATTTAATGATTACCATTTTTATTAATATTACTATTTACTATATTTTAATCTTTTTTTACTTATAATGGAAACAGAGAAAAAGTGGCAATATTTCTTCTCAATGTAAATTAAAAAATAGTGCTTCAGATTTGCTGACAGTAGAGCAAAGGGGCTCACTGAACCCTTCTCTGAAATTCTAATAATTATTTGTCCTATGTACTAATAATTTTCACAATTTTAAATTCAAAGACTTTTATGTACTTACATTTTCTACATGAGAAGTTAATGATGACAAATCAAGTGCATCCTTTTAAACTAAACTAAGATTTAGTTAAATTGACTGAAGCACTGATTTAAAAGACTAAACTTATTCTCATTTCATATTGGAAGCCTTAAAAAATATGAATATCCTTTGTCCCAACAATTTTTCTTTCAGAGATTTATCCCAAGAATCAATCACAGGATATATGCAATGATTTCAATATAAGTTTGTTTGTGTCATTTATATTTGGAGTAAAATTGGAAATCCAAATATCCAATAATGAGAATTAATTAAATAAATTATTACTCAAAGGAATACTATGATACCATTAAATAGAATGGTATAAAGAATATTAGTGCTATGAAGCAGTGCTTACAATACATGAGGTAAGCAACTGTGCATGTAGTAAATTATGCATAGTTAACATACATAAACCTATATGTCTCTGTGTACAAATACCCATGTATTTATATGCATATATATACTAATGACGAAGTATATAATCAAATATTAACAGTTGGAATTTATTGAGTAAAACCATTTTCTAATGCCCTTTCATGATTAATTTATATACTTGAAAAAATAACATAACACTGCTTTCAATTTTATGACTACAAAGAATGAAGAGCTTCATTTAGCGGCTTGTAAGTAATTTCTTCCTGAAAAATACCATTTAAAAAAGCTTAACTGAATGAACAACAATTAGCAAAAATTCTGATGACCGATATAGTTGTACCCATTTGAGTTATCATAATTATAAAGATGTGTAAGGATACAGTAATTAAGCCAATGTTTTATTTTTAAATATTTTAGAATGAAAAATTTATATAGAGAGAGCTGATTTTGTAATTCTGTATTTTTATAGAGTCGCAAAATTTATTGCTACTTAAGTCTCACCTTACTTTTTACGTATTTCTTTTGGAAGAAAAAAGGTATATATTATTTTATCATAGCTCCATTTAGTTATCAAATAGACATCTCTGGTAGGCAGAATAATGTTCTTCTCCAAAATGGCCACATCCTAATCCCCGGTACCAGTAAATATGTTACCTTATGTGGCAAAGGGGAGCTAATATTGTAGCTGGAGCTAAATTGCTAATCAGATGACCTTGAAAAACAAGGAGATTATCCTGGATTAACTGGAGAGAGAGTATCCAATAAAACCAAAAGAGTCTTTAAAAATAGGAGAGGCAGGTAGAGGAGTCAGGGCAATGCAACGTGAGAAAGACTTGACCCTTCTTGACTTTGAACATGGAGAAAGGGGACATGAGCCAAGGAATATGGGCAGTCTCTGAAAGCTTGGAAAGTCAAGGGAACAGATTTTCTCTGAGAGCCTCCAGAAGGAAGGCAGCCCTGCCAACACCTTGGTTTTAACCCAGTGAAACCAATTTTAACTGATAAACTGGTGTTGTTTAAGCTATTAAGTTTGTGGTAATTTGTTATAGCAATAATAGGAAACTAATACAGCATTTCAAAAATTAATAAATCCAAAATCAAATTTTTGATCTTTCTCCTCAAATATTCTCTTCCCCTAGTATTTCTCACTCAGAAATTGGTACCTGCAGTCTTTCAGCTGCTGAAGCAATAAATCTTGGAGTCATCCTTGAGTTCTTTTTTCCTCTCACATCTACAAGGGGCTGGTCAGATTTTCCTTCTAAAAATATCCAGAATTGAAATACTTTTCACCATTTCCATGTCTACAAAGTTATTTATAGCCATTATGTCCTCAAAAATGTCAATTCTGGTCTCCCTGTTAACGTACATAAACCTATATGAACATAAACCTGGCCCCATCATAGATTCTTTCTCACACAGCAGTCAGAACGATCTCTTTGTATATGCAAGTAACCGCATGACATTCTGCTCAAAATCTTCCCATGGCTTTCCAACTTAATGAAATAGAATAATTCTTACCATGGCTGACAAGACTCTATATGACTTGGTCCCAGAAACCTCTCATTCTCATCATTCTTTAACATGTTCCCTTCTGTCACTCTGTGCCAACCGTATCGTTCTCTTCACTGTTTCTAGAACTCTCTGAGCATATTCCTGATGAAGTTCTTTCCCTTGCTGGTGCAAAGCTCCGGATATCCATCCACATGTCTGGTTCCATTGCTTTATTCTGATTTTCCCTGACACCATGTCTAAAATAGTCTACCCTCCCCCATTACTCAGTGTTTCCTTATCTTATGTTATTCTTCTCTTGGGACTTACTACCACTTGACCTTTTATATAGTTTATTTCTCCATTTGAGCATAATTGCTATGAGAGCAGAAATATGATCTTTTTGCAATTGTTCACTACTATACTTCCCTCATCCAATTCAATGTCTGAGTCATAGGAGGTCCTCAGTAGTAAATTTTTTGAGGAAATACTTTATTTTCTTTTGTTTATCTATAGTTTTCAATTACAGCTGACATTTAATATTATTCTATACTATTTTCAAATGTATAGCATAGTGGTTAGACATTTATATAATTTACAAAGTGATCCCCCACAATAAGTCTAGTATCCACTTAGCACTATACATAGTTAAGACAATATTATTGACTATATTCCTATGCTGTATTTTATATCCTCATGACTATCTATTTTGTAACTACCAGTGTGGATTACTTAATCCCTTCAACTTTTTTCACCTAGCTCCCTACCCCCTACACATCTGGCAACCATAAGTTTATCTGTGAGTCTGTTTCTGTTTTGTTTGTTCATTTATTTTGCTCTTTAGATTCTCCATATAAGTGAGATCATATGGTATTTGTCTTTCTCTGCCTGACTTATTATATTTAGCATAATAACCTCTACATCCATCCATGTTATCACAAATGGCAAAATTTCATTCTTTTTTATGGCCAAGTAATATTCCATCATATATATGTACTACATCTTCTTTATCCAGTCATCTACTGATAAACACTTAGGTTGCTTCCATATCTTAGCTATTGTAAATAATGCTGCAATGAACACAGGATTACATATATCTTTTTTTAATTAATATTTTGAATTTCTTTAGATAAATACCCAGAAGTGGAATTGCTGAAGCATGAGGTAGTTCTATTTTTATTTTTTAAATTTTTTAAAAATGTATTTATTTAAATTAGTTTCAAGTATACAGTACATTGGTTAGACATCTATATAGTTCATAAAACAGTCCCCCAATTGCTCTCTC
>NW_011888849.1:7456120-7463805 GCF_000151845.1 Pteropus vampyrus | reverse complement strand
TATAAAATAGGAATAATAGCAATGACTGCTTCATAATATTATAAGTATTAAATGAGCTAGTATTTGTATAAAGCTTAGAATAATACCCAGCATGTGAAAAGTTCTACTTCGCCTAATTCAAGTTTTGCAAACAAATAAATACATCTTCGTATTCCCTACATATGTATTTCAGAACACAGAGAAAAAAGAAAACCTCCTGAATTATTTTGTTTTTTACAAAGTATAACATTGAAATTAAACCTGACAAAGTTAGATTCTGAAGATCAAACCATAGAGTATTTCAACTTTTGAAAATAAATGTAATTACATAAATATTAACAAATAGTTTAACAATGTATTATGTTACAAAATAATGAAATATGATTCAAATGTGGAAAGCAAGAATAACTTAATAGCATGAAATCTACTAATATGGAGGAAAATATGATCTTAATTGGTGATGAAAGGCATTTAACAAAATTCAATTTCCATCCATAATAATGGGGAAAAAAACATTCAATAGTTTCTAGTCACCTTTTCTTCCAAATTTTCTGACACATGTGCCAAACTTTATTCTAAAAATCATACTAGAAACAGAGACAGTGTCAGTTAGAAACATTGATTTAATGTAATAAAAATAAAATATTTGTTAATTTTTAAATAGGCCATATTCAATCAGCACTCTTACAACATTCTAGAAATAAACTTTGCTGTTTATCTTCGTGAAAGAATCTAGGCAAAATTTTCTGGGTATCCAAATTTAAACTCAGAGATGAAATTCACTTTAAGTCTATAGTAAATATTGCCATTAGTATGTTGAAATTAGGGCATAGTAGTTTTTACTAAAATTATATTAAAATGCTAGGATAAGAATTGTTGGGGCAATGTAATAATCAAATTAACCCTTTTTTTCCTTCACCCATTTTTACTGAAAAGGTCTTAGTCATGGCTGAAGATTAAGTAAGTGAACTTTGTTCTGATGATTGAAAATTATGCAGCATTCTTATTTTTAATTATTTTAATTAAGTCCTTTCTACAAAATTACAAAAGTAGTATATGCTCCTTTGAGACAATTTAACAAGAAAAGAAATGTTGATAAAGTGGCCCAATTTGACCTCTTCATTTCTGCCTGCGGTGGATGGTACTGACTACCTATCTAGCATCCATTCCCTCTGAAATCTCTGTGATGAAACACTGATTTTATTTAATTACATGTTGCTCCTTCACATAGCTCATCCCAAGCCCCAGAAGTCTTTATATTTGGTCTAAGATAGGTTTCCAAATTTTGGGTCCAGGATCCCTTTTAACTCTGAGAATTATTAAGAATTCCAGAAAGTTTTTATCTCAGTTATATCTATTGATATTTACTTATGATAGCAATTAAAGCAGAAATTTAAAAAACATTTATAAAACATTTAAAAGTAGCAATAATAAACTTTGGGGTCCCCTAATTTCACTTTGAAAACTGCTGAGCTGAGGTAATTCATCCCTCCTCCAAATGACTGAGAAGTTAAAAAACACAATCAGCTTGGGCATCCCTGCAGCCATAGGAGTTGTGTCACAAATGACAACGTCGCCTAATTCAAGCCAGTGAATCTTGAGAAGAACTTTACTTGGGGCTTTTGAAAAATCAGTTTTCGCTTTCATGGTAAAGCCAGGAGTATATGCCATCATTATAAAGTGTACATTTTCCTCTTTGGGGTGTTGTGACATGTGACATGTGGCTATAGATCTCGGTTTCCTTGGGATTGCTCTGATTAATGCCCGTTGTCTGGGGGTGAATATTAATAGCACCACCTTTCACTCCCCAAAATTTGCCAGTTTAGATGATAAGTTAGACAGTCCCCCTAGGCCTGTGGATGTAAAACAAAGAAATGCAACAGCTATTTTGCCAGTAAGAAGAAAGCAGGAAGAGGACAAAGGTAATGCTCAAAGCCTTCAAAGAGGAAACAGCCAAGGAAATCACAGAGAATAGTGCCAGAAAGACCCTGATCCTAAAATCACCCAAGGGCTAGATTTCTAGAAGAGATTTTCATTCTAATTTCTTTCCTCACTTTCAAAATCAATTTGAATCAAGTTCACTAGGACTTGCAGCTGAAAGCAACCTAACTGATGTGCTCCCACCACAAGTGATTGGTGATAGTGGCTTAGTGTGGATTCTCATTAGAATGGAATTTCTAACACATATTTAATAACAATACATTATGGGCCACTTGTAGATACAGGTCTGACATCATTTTAACAGTTCCATAACATTTCATCATATAAATGTGTTACCATTTCTCCCTGTTCTTCAGCATATAGGTTGTTTCCAGGTTTTGCAACTCTTAAAAATATTTAAAGGATTATTTTAATACACATATTATTTGTCAGTGCTTTTATATTATGATATGATAGATCCTGAAAAGAAATTTAAGAAATTCTTTTTCTTAAAACTAGGAAAGACTTTAGATGACAAAGTAATGGAACAAATAAAGACGCCAAGACATACTAGAAGAAGCAATGATCTGAATTCAGTAATGTATTTCTTCCTTCTAATGGTAAAGTTGGGAAAAGAAAGAAATTTGAATTTTCTTTAACTGACATCATTTGTCATCACCAACTATCCAATCTGCCCAAATGTTTCAGTAAGAGACTTTGTGTTAGCATAAAAGGGGATACATTTCCTTCATTTGGAGAATTCCCTGCCACTTTAGCATGTTGGAGAAATCACATGCTAATTAAGCAGATGTATAAGATATGAAGAACTCAATTAATTAAATACATATTTTATTTAAAATGACAATTTATGTCAGTAACTGGAAAAGTGATTTTACAAATCAAGATAGGATATAAAAGATTAAACTCTTAAATTAAAACCGTTTTTATTTATTACGTTATAAGCGCATAAGAGGACATAAGTTTAATAGTACCTCATTCAGAACACAAAACTAATTTCTTTTAAGACTCTAGTGTTGACCATTTATAAATGAGTAAAAGGAGGTTATACATTAAATATTAGATTGTTTTTCTATTATTATTCATATAAAAATATTGTGTTCTGGATTTTCTAGCAATGTTCATTTTATAAAAGAAATGGTTTTAAATATCTCCCTGTAACTCTCTTTTTTGCCCCATTAACATGAGGTAAAAGTTGGGGAAAGCAGATGGAAGAAAGTGGAAGTAGAAATTATGTTCACAATAAATAATTCACCAATTTATATGAATATTTATTTTCTAATTAAAGGGTGTATGTGGTTCCTTCAATCAGCAATTCTTCATTGCTTATAAAGTTCAAAGACTATTAGAGTTTAAATCTATGAATGTTGGGGGTATAAAATCACAGAGCAATTTTTTTTCTAGTTTTAAGTTTTATTGAGATATAATTGACATCATTATTAGTTTCAGGTGTATAGCACAATGACTAAATATTTGTGTATACTGTGAAATGATCACCACAATTAATCTAGTTAACATAATCACCATATAGTTAAAATTCTTTTCTTTTGATGAGAACTTTTAAGATCTGCTTGGCTTAGCAACTTTCAAATATACAATACAGTATTACTAACTAGAGTCACCATGCTGTATATTACATCCCCAGGATTTATTTATTTTATAACTGAAAGTTTGTACTTTTTGACCCCCTGTACCCATTTTGCCCACATCTCACCTATGGCAACCACCAATTTGTTCTCTGTATCTATGAGTTTGTTTGTTTGTTTTTTGTTTTTGATTTTGTTTTACATTTCATATGTAATACAGTGCAATTATTAAAACTGGCCCAAGACATTGAAAAAGAACATTTTATGCTGAAACTATTTGTTCATGTTAAATATTAAATGTTGCTTTATACATATAATTAATATTTATGTAGATGTGAAATATAAAAACTTTATATAATATTAAAATGTAAATAGTAGAAGATTTCTCTCCTACCTTTCCCTTTCACAAGACCACCACTACTAGAAACTGTCCCAGAGATAGACAAGAATGTGAATGTGCCTGTTGTTGCTTTTTCACAAATCATGCTTTTCTTTACTTAAGGTTATGTTATAGAGATGGTTCTAATTCAGTACATATAGAGCAGATAATTCTTTTTAACTGGTTGCATACTCTGCTTAACCATTGTATTGTTAGACATCTACATGATTTTTCTTTAGTTATTTTAAAGAATACTGCAATGAATATTTTTGCACATGTCCTATGTATATGTCAGAAATTGTCTAAAAGTCAAAAGGTATATGGATTTTGCATTCTTACAATATTGCAAAATTGCCTTCTATAGACATTGAACCAGTTCCACTAATTTTGTGTTGTCTGCATCCCTATGCTCTCACTCACAAAATATCTTAAAACTTTAATATTTGCAATTATGATAAATAAAATATGGTGTCTAACTTTTACTTTATTTGTTTAAATATAAATGAGGTTAAGAATTATATCATATGTTTAAGAGCTTTTTTTTTCCTGCTGTTTATAGATTTTGTTCATTTTTTTTCATTTTTTTTCAGTTGCAGCTTTGGTCATTTTTAAATTAGTTTATTATTGTTCTTTATGTATTGAAGAAATTAGCCCTCTGTTTGCGACACCCATAGTAAATATGTTTTCTTAGTTTGTCATTTATCTTTTTAAATTTTATTATTCTTATACATAATTTTAACTTTTAGAAGGTAATTTTTAATATTACAATAGATAAAATGAATCTTTTTTTCTATAGTCTTTTTTTCTGGTGTCAGTCTTAGAATGGCTCATTCTTAGATTTTTTTAAATCCATATTTCTTCCGGTTGCTGGTTTTATTTTTCTTGTTTAAATCTCTGATCCATCTGAAATGTATTTTAGTGTAATACAAATATAAATGAGATACAGATTTAATCATTTCCCTCAACCTATTTAATGACTGACTAACCATCTTTACTCCACAAAAAGGCAATGCCACTTCATTTCATATAATTACAAATATAAAAAAGCTACATATATTAAAAAACAAAAATATAACATTTTAGTAATCAGCAGAACCAGACCCCTTTATGTTTCATTTTTCAGAATTTTTCTGCCTATGTTTGAGTTCAGGATTGTTCTTCAGAGAAGCAAACTTATTAGTGTGCTCTGCAAAAGAATATTAGTGGCAGGGGTAATGGGATTTAGGAAGTATTTATTTAATCTAATATAATTCTATTTAAATTCATATTTTAAACTTTAAACAGGAAAAAGTAGCTTTATGTTAAAGAGAGAAGATAAATTACCAAGGGTACAAAAATTTACCATCTCTCCCCCCCCACCAAAAAAAAATGTCTAAAAGCAACATCATTATTCCAGTGGGTTTTTCCTTAGAAGAACTTTTCTGTATTTGAGTATTCAGTTGTTATTTGGAAAATGGAGCATATTATCTGAATTCCTACAACAAAAGAAAATTGTATGTGCTTTTTTTTTCTCTTTTGCCATGTTTTCTGATCTAGTTTCCACTAATTAAGCAGCAATTCAGTCCCTTACACTTTGAAGTTTCACTCATTACCTGGCTTCTATAAGTCAACAAAAGGCAACATCTAAAGCCCTCAGTATTGGGCCATCACTTTGGGGACTGCTAATTGAATGTAATTACTTTATTTTGTGCCAGGGTTCATACTTGTAACATTGCCTTGTAATAATTTAAATTGTCTGCATACTGCAGGGGACTGTTTGACGCCAGAGTGGAGACGGCCAGGCAGCCACTTGGGCCTTGGAAGCAAAGTCAAAAGTAAGGAGACATTGTCATTTGGCTACCTACTCATTAGCTGCCCTCTATGGCTGTCTGTTGTTTTGAGTGAACAGGATGTGTAGTGACTGAATCTTGCCCCTAAAATAGCTGTGAAAACATGCATTTGGGATGTACAGTAATTGGTTGCTTAGTTGATCACAGATATTTTTAAAGACCTTGGGAAAAGGCAAGATATTTTTAAACCATGACCTTGCAATACCACATTACTTTCCTCTCTTTCTCTCTCTCTCTCTCTCTCTCTCTCTCTCTCTCTCTCTCTCTCTCTGTATATAAAAAGAGAGAGGAAGACAGAGGGAAGAATTGCAATGGAGCACAGATCGAAAGAATAAAATGTAGAGTTATTTTCACTATCTCATTGGAGGAATGTGACTGAAGACTGATGGGTCCTTAAAGAATAAAGGAGAAGCATCATCGGCACTTCTTTTTTTTTTTTTTTCACTGCATGTTAGAAAAGAGTTTATTGTAGAAGGAAAGAATTACAAGCCTGAAGCCCTTAACAAACTCTGGAAAAGCTCTCTGACCCCACTCACTAGGTGAAATCCAGACCGAATTTTGCCTTTACTTGGGTGATTAATGACAAGGTGAATCTGGTCTTACTAGCCCTAATAATAGGACTTGTTTGGCTTTTTGTGGACCAGAGAAATAAGAGCATCTTCCTTGAGTGTCAGAATCCTCCCTTTTTGTTTATGGTGCCAGCAGGTCTACACCACTGGCAGTTAAAGTTAATGTGAACCTTTTATTCTCAAATTACATTCAAGTTTAGAAGGAAAAAAAATGCTATAGTTTTAAAAGAAAAGGTAAGGTGTATGGTAACAGGAAAAAAAATCACTGAAAAAAATAAAAGATTAAATTGGATAAAATTAAGTGTAAATATGACTTATTTGAATCTCCTGTAATTATTTTTTCAAGATGCTGGAAGAATGAAATGAGCATCAAAGCAATAGATGACAATTCTTTTCTAAGGTGTGCATATTTAGTGTGTGTTTTTTAGATGTAATTCACATTTTACAAAATTCACCTTTTTTACGTACACAGTCCAGTGGTTTTTAGTATATGAACAAAGTTGTGTAGCCATTACAACTATGTAATTCCACATTTTCATCACCCCAACGTGAAACTCCATACCCATTAGCTCCCCATTCACCTCTTCTCCAACCAGCCCTGATATCCTCTTGTCTACACTTTTTGTCTATGAATTTGCCTAATCTGGGCATTTCATGTAAGTGGAATCATATAATATGTGACCTTTGTGATTAGTTTCTTTCATTTAGCATGTTTTCAAGATTCATCCATGTCATAGCATATATCAGTACTTCATTCTTTTTATGGCTGAATAATATTCTAGTGTATGGATAGGCTGCATTTTGTATATCTCCTCATCACTTGATGGATGTTGATGGGTTGATTTTGCTTTTTTGCTATTTTGAATAATGTTGCTATGAGCATTCATACACAAATTTTTGTGTGAATGTGTTTTTGATTCACTGAGGTATATATCTAGGAGTATGATTGGTGGGTCATATGGTGACTTTCTGTTTTATTTTTCAGAAACTGTTGGACTGTTTTTCAGAGCCACACCATTTTACATTCTCACCAGTAATCTAAGAGGATTCTAATTTTTCCACATCAACAACCAAAACCGCTCCGACCACACCAACACTTGTAATTGTCTATCATTTTGATTATAGTCCTCCTGGTATGTAAAGTAGTATCTCATGGTTTTGATCTACATTTCCCTAATGACTAATGACATTGAGCATCTTTTCATGTGCTTGATGGCCATTTGTATATCTTCTTTGAAAAAAAAGTCTATTAAAGTACTTTGTTCATTTTTAATTGGGTTGTCTTTTTATTGTTGAGTTGTAAGCCTTCTTTATATATTCTAGATACTAAACCGTTATCAGATATATGATTTGTAAATATTTTCTCCCATTCTGTGGGTTGTCTTTTTGCTTTCTTGAGAATGTT
>NW_011888849.1:7447194-7454715 GCF_000151845.1 Pteropus vampyrus | reverse complement strand
GTCTCTGGTTCTTTTAAAAATTTTATTAAATTTACTGAGGTGACACTGGTTAATAAAATTATATAGGTTTCAAGTGTAAAATTCTATAATACATCATCTGTTTATTGCACTTTGTGTTCACCTCTTAAAGTCAAATCTCCTTCCATCACCATATATTTGACACTCTTTACCCTTTTCTACCTCCCCAACCTTATTCTTGGTCCATTAATTTTTCAGAGAATCTTCTGATTTCTACTTTGTAAAATGAAGATATTAGTGCCCCATCCTTTTCTCCCTCTTTCCTCCCTTTATGTCCCATTTTTCTATCAATTACATTTTTACTTGTACATTATCAAAACTGTGAATAATTTTATTCTGCCTGACAATTACATAAATTCTTGATGCATGTCTCTCCTATAAGCTGGCTCTAAATGTTGGCGATTGATTGTAGGATTTACATTATTATGACTATGTAAATAAGTTGAATCAAATGATGTGCCAGAATTATATTTTCATATTTATCAGTCCGTTGCCACAACCATTGAGCAAATCAAAAGAGATTGTTCCTAGCATTAGTGTCAAATAAAATTTTCTTTCTTATACCTCATCGATTACTTAAAATGATGCTTCATTTGAATTTATTTTTTAGTTGAAACAATAATTTCTTGTTTTTAAGTTTCTAATATCCTTTATTTAATTTATTGCAGTATTTGCCTTTATTGAAAACTATTTTTTCCTTTCAAGTCACTGTTCTATCATTTATTCTATTAGTCCTTTCATGTACCTTTTTTCTTTACCGATCTTGCTTCTAAAACCCTCCCTCCCTCCGCTCCAGTGAATTGATTGCCCTCATCCTGTTTCTCAGCTGTTATACTGGACCATACTATCACTGCTTTACTGGGTTGAAATTTTGCCTGTTCAATCAAATAAATTCCACTTTTTGCTCTCTAATTTCACTGAAACATTTCTTATAACATCCTAAGAAAATGTCCAAATAAAGTTATTGAGTCTCTCTTTCTATGTAAAAATGTCGTTATTCTGTGCTCACACTTGATCGCTAGATTTTTTGGGTAAAAAGTCTATTTTATCTCAGAATTTAGGACCTTTTGTTCCATTGTCTTCTAACATACCATATATTAATCAAAACATGCTAGTTTGATTCTCATTCCTTTGCACATAACTTGGTGTTTGCTCTCTAAACTTTTTTATGGCCTTATTTTTATTCTGAGTGTTCTGAATTTCATTCTTTGAGCTATGAACTCTCTGAGATCCTCAAGGCAGTTTCAATGTCACTTCAGGTAGACTTGTGTGCCTTGGAGTGTGTTTCTTATATGTATTAAATTATCACCTTGGAAAAAGCAAAATAGGAAAAATCACACTGATATAATCAAAATACCCTAACTATAGTTTTATTTTCTTGATTATAATTTTTCTCTCAAATGGATAACAGGTTTAAATTTTAAAATAATAATAAATGAGCTGGAATAAATTATATATAACTGATTCTGAAAATAAGACTTTCTAAGCAAAAATCAAAGGGAGATTCAATAAATAAAAATTTCATAATTTGATTACATGAATTTGGGAAGCTTTCCTATTGAAAAATATAATTAAAATGTAAGGCAAATGAAAAACTTGAAAAATTATTTCTAAAACAGTCTTAGAGGTTTGATATTATGATAATGAGCTCTTAAAAATAAAAAAGAAATTGAAAAACACCCAGAAAGAAAAAAGCTGCAAATATATGAATAGGTAACTAACAAAAAAAATAGAAATAAAAAATAACTTATAAAACAATATTTATTTTCCAAAAAACACAAAGAAAAATTGCAAAAGAAAATTTTGACTTTCTAACAAATTTTTGACTTTTTAACATATCAAGTTGCAAAACTTAAAAGAATTTTAAGTCAAGATGTTGTTAAGAATAATATGATGTAGGGAACCTGGCACTCACACCCAGCTCGTGCCTTTGAAAAGTCATAAAAATGTGTAGTATTCAGTTGACCAATGTACATCATGGGCCATAAAAATATGCATTTCCTTTGACTCAGCAATTCCATTTCTAGGAATTTAATCTAGAGGAAATAATCAAGTATGTGACAATGCATATATGAGCAAGGATATCCAACAATGAGCTGTTTATAAGAAAATTGGAAACAACTTAGTGTCCAAAAATAGAGGTTGAATATATGTTGTATTTATGTAAAAGAATTAAAAACAATGCTGCATCAACCTATTAACTGAGATAGGAAGACACCCAAAATATTATCTAATGAGAAAGGCATGCTCCAAAACAGTGTGTATAGTATAATCTAAATTTTTTGTTGACCTGCGTAATTGAAAAATCATGCCTGGCTTGATACAGAGCCTGAAGTAGCACCATGTATTATTGCAAACAACGGAAAAGCATACACAATAACATTGAGAGTAGTGCACTCTGGATTGTGAATCTTGGTTTTCTTTATAGTTTTCTATGTTTTCTAAAATAAGCAAGAAAAAAGGAGTCAACCGATTCTCTTCTATTTAAAGATTTTTTGGGGGGGATACCTCTTGACATCAGAGCTCATCAGAATATAAATTTCCAATGGACATTGTGTGGGATAACCTCCCATTTACCATAGTAGCCTCATCTTTCCTTACCTCATTTTTTTATACAGACTTTCATATTAGATTCATCCACAGTAAACTTATATTTTCCCACGTTATTTTCTTTCTGAGGTCTCATGTTTCCTAATTATTTAAAGACAAGCAGCCATTCTTTATTCGGATAAAATTTTATTTGTTATCCCTATCATTTGAGATGATGCTTTATAGGCTCTTATAATAGGTTTTTCCTTATGAATTTGACTTAAACATAAATAATGACACTAAATTTAGATATAAGGAATAACCCATTAAATCAGACCAAATGATATGATTAAAACCACTGTTTTGGTAGACAGACTGTAGGGTGAGTACTTATCCAGATAATTTGATTACTGTAGTCAACTTTGCCTGAATTATCTGGATAATTGCCTCACCTCTCCATTTTACATAGCCTAAGGTTCTAGCTTTATTTTGCATCCTATGGGCCACTTTCTGCAGTGATCAGCAATCAGAGAAAATCAGATTATCACTCTGTTTAACCTTCCTGTGCCTTGGATAATTAAGTCAACAAATTAGCCGAAGGCTCCAATGCGGAAGGGGATTGGTAGACTGTGGTCAAGACACATATTTATGAATTTTCCCTTAAGCTGCTTTTCTTGAGGAAGCTTTGATAAGAAACATATGATCTCAATTATCATTAACTCTCTGCGGTTTCCGTGTTTGGGAGCTTGACCTAAACTTTAGAAGGCCTAGGACCCCCTTCGATGTGTGCCTGAGCAGTATATTGCCAGTCCATTCACATTTTCCATCTTGTTATCTCACACTGAGAAAGGGGACTTAAATCACTCTTCACACACTCATTGCAGTCTCAGGGTCTATCCTACTTATACAGGCTACTTTTAGTTTTTCTTTCCTGTCCTCTGGTGATATGCTTTTCTAATCAACTGAGTATCTTTCTTTAGGGCTATTTTTAAACATAAAATTCTTTAAATGAAATCTCATAATGTTAAAGGAAAAATTTCTAGACATGAAAACTATTCCTATCATATGCAGACAAATAAGAATTTAACAAAAAAAAATCATCGCTATTGTTTGAAAATTTAACTCTGTACGAGGGGATAGGCTTTTTGATTATTTTTATATTTTTTTTAGAATTTTAGCTTTAGTTTCTCTATGTGAAAAAGGCTTAAAAGATATCAGAATGTTGAACAGTTAATGAGTTATAATACCACATTTGAATAAATACACATATTGAAAAGCCACTCCAAATATTAACTTTGATTCAGGACCAAGAACGGGGCTTATTAGTGAAGACTTGCAAAACTTGACTGGCTGGAATGTGTGGGCTAATGGGTCCAACTATGTCTGGGTGCACAGTTTTAAATGGGCATTTCTGTTATTCATCTCATGTAACTAGGTTTACTCTTCATGTTTTAATCAAATAAAATGTTCTGTCTGATGGAACCCTTCATCTGTATAACATATAACTTTAAAAAAAGAGATTAGCTCTCAGGATAATCATTTTAAATATATTTGTGACCATAGATGAATTATTTACTTATCTATGTATATATTATACTACTACAGAAGTAACAAAACAGAATTTATTCAAAATGAGTTACCCAACTTGCCTCCCAAGATATGACTTGAAAAAAATAAATATCTTTTTAGATAATGAAAGTAATATGTGCCCATTGTGAAAGCTTAAAAAATTCACAGATAAAAAATAAACAATGCTTGATCATCAACTAGAGATATTTTCACATATTTTCCAGTGTTGTCTGTGAATATGCATTTTCCATAATTGGGAACACATTGCCTGTTGCAACTTTGATTTGCCCTTTTTCCCATTTAGTTTTAGCCAACATATATCATTTAGAATTCATTATGTTTCAAGGATCAGTAAACCCAACTTAAACTGACTGAAACAAATCCAGGAAATTATTGGCTATAGAACTTAAAGTCCAGAGGAAGAAGTGGATTCAAACACAAACCAGAGGTTGATGTAGGTGCTGATTCCATTCACCTGCACTTCTCTCAGATTTACTTTATTTGGTGGGCTAACCACCCTCATGCATGGGACAAAAGTTATCAGCATCAGCTCCACACTTTATACCTCTCACCACAGTATCCAAAGAGAAAATTTCTTTTCCAAAGCTCTTATGAAAAAAAATTTTTGTTCCAACATTTCTAGCAAAAGTGCTAAAGAACACTCTAAATGCACCTCCTTAAATCAGGTGCACAACCTCAAAACTATTACTAAGATAACGGGATATTTTGCTCTGACACATTTGGGATATATGCTCAAACCCACCTAGGTCACACGGGCTGAGAATACAGTCTAATAAACTCCTTACTATCATATTAAAAGCATCTTCACAAATGTACTTTATACTATCTCATTTTACTGTAATAATATTTTATTTAACATTCTTTTATTAGATATTTAGTCTGTCTCCAATTTTCCTGTAACATGAATTATATTGTGAACATCCTTTTTAATAAATTATTTGCTGCCTTTGGTTTTAGTCTTTTAGAATAGATTATAATTATTAGACCAAAGAACAAAATGTTTTTCTTTGTTATGTTGCATTTTTAAAAAACCATGTGTCTCGTATGCATGGCTACCTATCTTATCACACCATTGCCAGCATCACCATTTACAAACAAATGTTTACTAATTTGTCTAGTGAAATATTGTAGATTATGTTTATTTTTATTCAAATTTCTTTAATTTACTAATGAAGTTGATATTGTTCTATAATAATAATTGATAACAGTAATTTAGTGTTACTGTGTGCCAATTACTGGTCTGAGCACTTTATACACATCAGATAATTTAAACATCATAAAACCTATATAATTAATTAACTTACCAAAAATAAAATGGCTAGAAAGTGGATGGCCAGCTAGAATTCAAATTCATCTTTACCTGACTCAAATCTAAGCTTTTAAGAATCATTCAAAGCTAATTCTCGTATTATGCATAGTAATTATTTGTATCTCCTACTTTGTTATTTGGTTGTAATACTTATTATGATTCACTTTGAAGAATCCTAATCTCTGCTTGTGTCTAAAGTCTAAAATTGCCAAAAGATATCACAGTTGAAAATAACTACACAATTGAAATTTCTAAGAAAAAAATTGAAAAATCCAGGTGAAAGTCACAGTTGCCACACAGATTCTCATCATTCAGTCATTCACTACATGGATGCTAAACTAGAACTCTTCCTATGACTTACTATGATTATTGTTAGCAAAATGAGAAAGAAGAAAATAATTTATCACTTTAACTCTCCTCTCTGTTATTGTTTTCTCAAACCCATATTGCTTTGGTAACTCTTTGATTAGTTTTGTTAATATCTGGTCCAGAATTCTAGTTGTTCTCAGCAGGAACATCAGTCTGTCACAGGTTAGTTTGTCACAGCTGAAAGCAAAGTCTACATGTGATAAACATGTCTCTATAATTTGTATTAAGAATGCTAACAAAATTATAAAGATAAAGAATATATTACCCTTTTATAATACTAGACCCAAGTTATAGGTTGAAATGTGACACAATAAAGAGAAAATTATAAAACTTGTACCTATGTGCATGTGTTAGCTTGACACAGGATTAGATTTACAGAATGCCTTCATGATACAGCTGAGGAACATTCAGCCCAAAAACAAAGAAATAGATTATTCCTATATTGTGAGCATAGGAAACCATAGGAAAAAAAATTTCGTAAAGTTTCTGGGGCACAAAGTTGCCCACAAGATGATCAATATTTACATCCTAATTCATGCCAGTAGAAGTTTTTATAAGTCATATATGAGACATATATATATGTATATATATGTGTGTGCGTATGTGTGTATATGTGTGTGTGCATATGTGTGTATATGTGTGTGTGCATATGTGTGTATATGTGTGTGTGTATATATATGTGTATGTGTGTGTGTGTGTATATATATACATGTATATGTGTGTGTGTGTGTATATATATATATACACATATATATATATCACAACTGTCAGCATCTACAACCATTAAAGAAGAAAACCAAATAAGAATGCAACATTTATCTTCATTAACCCTTCCTCTTCCTCCACCCAACACACACACACACACTCCACACACACACAGAGTAAAACTATAAAACATTTTAGGGCACTGTACCACCACCACTGGGAAGTCAATTCAGTTGAGAAGATATATTCTGACATTATGATGTCTCTTCTGTATTCCTCATATCTGGAGGGATATTGAGCTATTCATTTGAATAAGTCCTAAAGTTTCAGTCCTAGTTGTACTGCCAGATACTATTTAAGTCCCTTTTTAAATAACTATGTTTAACTTGTCTTCCTTGGTATATATTTTCAAGTTCTCATTACTATCTCTAAACATTTTATGACCTTATGTCATTTACTTGAACCATTATTTCAATATCTTTTGAATCTAAAACTGATCATACAAATTAGAAATATCTACCTGACTCAAATCCAAACTTTCAAAAATTTTCATACACATATACATACATATAAAGAAGACAAATGTTAATTGTGAAATTAAACAAGCTGTATTTAGCTAACTATAGTCTATAAGAAATGTACTTTATGACAAATATAAATATATTTTCCTCAAAAAATTGACAAAAAATTACTTTAAAGAATTTCTGTGACAATGGGAACAAAGAGTTGAGGTAACAGCATACTAATTATAAAATATATTTTTAATAAGTTAAATATTAATTCTATTTTGAGTTTGATGTATGTTAGGAAGTCATATTCAACTTTGTTTTATTGAGCTTTTATCACTCCAAAAAGTCACCAGTAGAAGGAGTAAATACTTTAAAAATAAAATTAATTATGATCCATTTTATTTTTAAGTTTCATAAGAGTAAACCTTTTTATTTATGCAAAATATCAAGCTTTGAAAATTCACTATATGACTCATGGAAGATTTATAAGTA
>NW_011888849.1:7442059-7447144 GCF_000151845.1 Pteropus vampyrus | reverse complement strand
ACACACACACACACACTCCACACACACACAGAGTAAAACTATAAAACATTTTAGGGCACTGTACCACCACCACTGGGAAGTCAATTCAGTTGAGAAGATATATTCTGACATTATGATGTCTCTTCTGTATTCCTCATATCTGGAGGGATATTGAGCTATTCATTTGAATAAGTCCTAAAGTTTCAGTCCTAGTTGTACTGCCAGATACTATTTAAGTCCCTTTTTAAATAACTATGTTTAACTTGTCTTCCTTGGTATATATTTTCAAGTTCTCATTACTATCTCTAAACATTTTATGACCTTATGTCATTTACTTGAACCATTATTTCAATATCTTTTGAATCTAAAACTGATCATACAAATTAGAAATATCTACCTGACTCAAATCCAAACTTTCAAAAATTTTCATACACATATACATACATATAAAGAAGACAAATGTTAATTGTGAAATTAAACAAGCTGTATTTAGCTAACTATAGTCTATAAGAAATGTACTTTATGACAAATATAAATATATTTTCCTCAAAAAATTGACAAAAAATTACTTTAAAGAATTTCTGTGACAATGGGAACAAAGAGTTGAGGTAACAGCATACTAATTATAAAATATATTTTTAATAAGTTAAATATTAATTCTATTTTGAGTTTGATGTATGTTAGGAAGTCATATTCAACTTTGTTTTATTGAGCTTTTATCACTCCAAAAAGTCACCAGTAGAAGGAGTAAATACTTTAAAAATAAAATTAATTATGATCCATTTTATTTTTAAGTTTCATAAGAGTAAACCTTTTTATTTATGCAAAATATCAAGCTTTGAAAATTCACTATATGACTCATGGAAGATTTATAAGTATATAAGACAAATAAAAATAGAAAATATAATTTGTAAATCTCTTACTAATCTAAACCATAACCACATATAAGACCTAGATTTTTCTATTCTTGTCCAGTTTCTTTCTAATTCTGGAATTTGAGAAAATCCACTCAACTTCTCTATGTCATTTTTCATGTTTTAAAAATAGAAACAATAATAAATCACAGAGATATGCTGTCGCAGAGCACCTCTGGAAGGATTAAATATGATGATGTATGTTAGGTAATTAGCATTAACAAATATTAGGGTCTTTTACTTCATTAACTTTCTCTATCTATAGATATTCTCCTCTTTCTGATTCCATTTTTTCAGTCACCACAGTTCTATCATACAATATTTTTGAAGTATATCAAACATTCCTAATGAGTTTTGTTACCTGAAGGCATTTATTACTTTTTTATAAGGCAGAGCAGCATAATGTTTTTTTTTTTTAAATTTGTTCCACTTGAACAGATTCTCAAATCGTGCCCCTAGGCCTGCTGCAAATAAGACATAAGCCAATTAATGACTCATTTATCTGCTAATTGGCACTGCTATAACCACACAAATCTTTAGTCAAAATTTTGAATTTAATCCTTACGGTTTCAGGCAAGCTTCTTAGAAAAAGTGCCAGTCTTCACTCTAGCATCCTTGGGCTGTGAAGGGCTATTTTGTATTTGTAGTTACACATGTGAACTGAAATAATCAGAGGAGAATTCTGGGGTCTGTGATCTTGATGGTCAAGTATGGGAGAAAGGAGCTTCTTTATTAGAAGCTTATGATTTCCACTGAACTTCAGAGTTACAACTTTTGATGCTCAAAAGAACAGAGATGAAGGAGAACTCCTTAGTACTAAGACTCAGATTATTGTGTGCTAGGATCTGACCTGGAACAATTCAGTAAACAGGAATGAGAACACAAAGAAAACAAATATATAACATGAGAATGACTGAAGAAGCCATAGCATAGGAGACCCAGAGAAAAGAAACTCCCTCAAGTACTATACATTAGTCTATAGACTAAAAAAATTATTGAGGTTTTTTGATGTTATATCTGGAACTTCCTTCTATAAACCTGTATTCATCTAGTGGGAGGAGGGTGTAATATATTCTCTAATCGGCATAGTAGATTTTTCTAGAACCTGGGCAGAATATTCTTTCAAAGAAGGGGTGTTCCAAAATGAGTAGATGAGCCTTTGTGCTAAACCCATCATCAAAACTGAAGTTATTTTTTGTAATTTACTATTAAGAAACTGTTGGGAAATTTTCAACATAAAATAGGAATGAAGAAGGAATATAATACTGAAAACTAAAGAAGGAGAACTTGGGATCAGTCCTCTATGACAGTATATCAGAATCTAACTCACTGGAGTAAAAATGGAAACCCAAATTACACAGTAAAGTAATTTGTGTTGGTAATTTATTGAAAGCATGTGAACAATTAAATAGTATATATTAATAATGTAATTTCAAGTTCTTACATTTTTGACCCACTTTCAGTAACTTGAGAATGTCAGGCAATGGCAGAATCAGTTACCTCATTCTGCGGTCTCACCTTGGAGTATGTACTACTTCCAATGAAATTAGATTAAATTAGAAATTAGACAAAAAGTTACCTAATTTTCTTTGTGCAATTTCCTTTTAAAATATGACATTCACATTTTGGTATTTGGTATTATTTCTTAACTGTCACAAATCAATAAACTAAATGGCTATATCAATAATTAGTTATTTATAACAGATAAACATAGGATAAAGTTATTTATAATAGATAAAATTTTTATCTACTATAAAAATTGTTTATAATAAGCAAGAATTAAAAATATTTTTCCTTTTTCATTTAATTTGTTAAGTTTCTGTGATAAGTCCCATAAATAAATATTTAAAGATCACCAATATACTTTATTATTTGTTCATTTGTTTTTTGGTTTATTTGTTCTAGTGTTAAAGGGTTAAAATATTAAGGAAGGAATGGCAGCCACATTTATTTTAAGTCCTAAAATCAATGAGCATGGTACTAGGAAACATTAAACATTAACTTGATCTGTATATTATTTTTTCTAGGTAGACACTGTACATAGAAAAGATTCTCACATTCAGTGAGCTTATTTTCCAGAAGTCAGTTTAAGATTCATGAAGACTTTATTGACTTGATAAGACTAACAGCACTGAAATATTTCTTGTTATTGATCAAATTTTTATTTGATAATTGATAATTTGGAGTAGCATTTTCCCAAAGTATGCCCCAGAACTTACCTAGGCAGTATGGAGCATGGCACCAGGTGCTAATAAAAGATAGGAACAGATTGCCACTTAGGAAAAATGAGAGATGTTTCAGGGCCAGGGAATGGCCTAATTGCACCAAGGTAAGCAGAAAAGAGGTTAGACTCACCGAAAAGAGACAGAAATATGCAGTTGCTTACCTATTCTTAGTAAACTAATGTCATCTTTCCTTTACACTTTTTTTCTTTACTAGAATGTTATTAGAACAGAATATACATCTTCCTCTCTACTAAAATCAACAGAACAATATTGAGTTTCTAATATGTACCAGGCACTGTGCCAATCACTGGAAAGATATACATAAATAAAAACTGGTATGAGCCCAAATCAGGTATTCCATCCCAGATTCTCAGCTGGTGTAAGTCTTACTCAAACCACATTGTGCAGAGAGAGGAAATACGGTGATTCTTTGGGGGATAATTGGAATATACAGTCACCAAAAGAAAAGAGCAGAGCTGCTGGATGTTTCCACTATACCAGCTGTGATATTTGTATCTCTAGGATTCCACCTAAAGCACTTAAAGGACAAGCTTTTACATTTCACAGGACTGATAATGTTGCTGACATTCTTTATGATCATTCCTCTTTCATCATCACCTAAACTTTAGAAATCCTTTTACATGTCTAAGCAATACACAGTTCCTGTCCATCATTAAGGCAGACCATCAAAGTACCTTGGACCTGACTCCGGGTGGCAGAAGCAATCAACAAGAGATTCTAAAGGGGAACACAGATCAGGGCAGCATAATGATAATAAGCTTGAATTAATTGAATAAAGTTTTTATTAAGAAAGATGGCATTTTTTTCCTATAGGTAAGAAAGATCGGAGTTGCTTAGAAAGGAGAGGTTGCTGTCTTAAACATTCCCAAAGACATAAAGACCTCGTAAATGTTTTTGTGTTCACTTTGATAAAATCTCATTCCCCTTTCAGGCACAAAATTCAAGCTCTGTTAGTTTAAAATGTAGAGTTGTTTTATCTCTTGTGTGCTTAAAACTGTTCTTCATTACAAACCAGCTTTCTTCTAAAGATCTACACTTTTCCATTCAAGATCCCAGGAAAATAAATAATTCTGGTTCCAAATATCTTTTATAAGAGAACGATCAGAAGTTTGATCATAAGCAGGCCTTTTTGTTATGATATAGTAAACCTTTGATTGCATCACTTCTATCTAAACATGTTTCTTCTGTCTCTCAGTTTGTATGAGGAAATCAAGATTGGTTTTCTTTGTTGGTTTCCTGTTTTGTTTCTCTTAAAGCACAAAGGCATCTACTTGTTCCTGGGGTACTATGTTCTGCGGAGTCTCTCTTTTATCAATCTCCTAGAGGAAAAAAAAAATTATAAAGATGTTTGTTTTTTTAGTAATTAGAAAGGAATTCTACCTTCTATATTCTCACAGATAGCAGGAAATGCACCCATTGGCCACAATCTTAATCACTAAACTTCAGATTCCTTAAAAGCTCTATTATTTTAACTACCATTCTTTTAAAAAATGGCTAGTTGTGGAAACCTCAGGAAATGCACAGGAAATAACTGCCTGAGAAAATGTTAGCCAGGGAATTGGGTCATATAACAAAGTGGTAAGGCATGACGAAAACTACTCATAAACACTACTTTTTAACTTCTCAAGCTGTCTTTGTTTGTGGCATTATATGTTTGAAAAGAAATAACTCACAATATGGATAACATGTCTTAGAAATATCATTACCCAATTATGCAAAGAGCCAAGGCATCTAGTTAATTGCTGGCTTTTCAAGGTGAGGGGAACTGGAATGCTGGCTCAATTATTCAGATAATCTTGCTACTGAGAAAATTTATTTAAAGATTTTGCACTGACTGGCCACAGAAGCAGCCTGAAATCCACTGTTTATTTTAATTCTGGATATGCATTTGATTTATAAATTCATGAATATGTGGAATTGAGGAAACAGAGACTTTGACATTTTTT
>NW_011888849.1:7427771-7441324 GCF_000151845.1 Pteropus vampyrus | reverse complement strand
GTATTTTTGTAATCATTAAATGATACTTGACCTACTATTGCCACATGGAGAGTATTAAATAAATCTTAGCTACTACAACTGCTACTACCATTGTAAGTATAACTACATGATTATAACCACCAACTTCCCTGTCCCAGTTTTCTCATGTGTAAAATAAGAGGAATAAGACACACCTTATTTCATAGAGTTTAAATGAAATGACTTATCTATAGCTTTTTACATGATGTTTGGCACATAGTAAGTGCTCATTCAATGTTAGATACTGCTATTATTCACAATGATAACTATGACAACTATTATAACTGTTACAACTATAATGACCCTATAACACTCTAATTACTCTCAAAGAACTTGCAGTCTAATTACAATATTAAAACTAAATATTTCGAGATGTAGTTTTTTTTTTCATTGTTATTCCATTAAGCTTAGCCAGAGACTAGAGAAGATCAAAATCACAAAGCTTCAAATCACGTAAGAAAATGGAGCAAAACCCTGCCTCCCTTCTCCAATGTTTTCAGTAAAGAGAATGTCAGTTAACAGGCATTAAAAAACTTCATAGAGCACTGTTGACTCAAAATAACTGCAGAGCATTTTCTCTGGATTTTAAATTGGCACAGTTGGTAGCTCAATTTCCTATCATATTTCACCTCTCTCCCTAACTCCACTGGATGTACCCTGATGCACTTACGCAAATATATACACATACAAATTGGCCAGAGCTGGGAAAAGTAGCTAAGGAAACTCAAAATGAGCAGCATATGACTGATTATACCTTGCAGCGATTCAGGAAAAAAAAAATAGTTTACAGGATATATGTCTACTACCTGCCTCCTCTCATCACTTCATTTTTACATTTCTTCTCCTCTTTTTTCTTCTTTTAAAGTTTCAACTCTGGTTTATTTTACCCTTTTGGGCTCTTTTTGTGAAAGAGCTGTTTTCAGGTTTTAGTAACTAGAGTGCTTGTGCTTGCCTTGGTGTCAAGAAGATTGGAAACATCTCATTGCAACAAGAGAAAAAAGTGCTTAGGAAAGAAAAGATGAATATAAAAAGATGCTCTCCATGAGTTTTATTATATGTGAAAAGAATCTTTATATTCCATTCGAAACTTATAGGTTTTTTTAGTTGTTTCCTATTAACATGACCACATGCTAGGCATACCCAGGACCTAATTCAATTAAAAAAAGACAAAATAATAACAACTATATGTATGAGTGTGTATAGATGTATTTTTCCTTTTACGAAGTCAACAAAAATACATATTGTGGTTGTTTTTCTAGAATCCTTTTCTTGGAAGTGACAGAAATCCAAATCAAACTAGATTAGAGAAAGCAGAGATATATTGGTCTATGTAACCACACCACAAGAAATAATGGTGGGAGTGGAGGACAGTTAGCTGGCACAAGAAACAATACACAGAAAGTCTCCAAATCTTTCTGACACTGAGCTTTTGCTAAGCAACTGGAAGATTTATTTACCCATGTCACAGCCTTGTTACCAGAGAGGCTGAAAGATGCTTTCTATTATGTTCAAAGATTCTAAGAAAGGGTTCTGACTGGGCCTAACCTACTGCTGAGCCATTCGTTCATTTCTATTTTGGTTTAATTTAGCAAATAGAATTTCTGAGAAGTAATTGCAGTACAAATGAACACAGCACTATGTTTATCTGACTTTTTTAGTTTTCTCTTGAGTTTTAACAATTAAATCAATAATTTTTACCTTTAATTATGTAAATCCATGCTTAAATAAACTATTTACATTGAAGAAAATAAAATATTTCAGAAATTTAACTCTCTACTTGAATCAATATTTTTGTATCTCTTAATTCTGGACTAGGGACCTCTTGTATTGCTTTAATTTTCACACCTGTTTTAAAAATCATGATATGTAGGAAGAAACACACTAAATTCAGCCAATATAGTAATGATAAATTTGTTTTTATATATTTTTAACTTTCTTGAAATCAAATCACAGTGGTTAATTTTCTAATGTGGTTTGTACAGTTTCAGAAGAAATGAAGAGCAAACAATACTCAAAATCTTTATAATAATCCAATCAGAAACCTATTGACTAAAACCAATAAATGCTCACTTAACATGGGTTGCCGTGTGCATGTTAACAGTACCCATCAGTAAATCTGTTCATTTTAGTTACTTCCATGGCAAATTAGAAGTGTTAAGTATAAAATTAGAAGTGTTAAGTATAAATGTTAAGTATAAAAATGTCAAATGTCTCTTCATTTGACATTTGATATGAGTTTCTGATAAACAATTCTAAATATGAGATTAGCAACAAATGTGAAAGACTTATTAAAATGCTAGATGAGAAGCCAAGATTAGCATATAGAAGGAAGTGAAGGAAAAGAAAAATTGAACTATGTGAGGGTCAGGCAGAGATGATGGAGTTAGAGTTGGATGGAGCTGTTGGCTCTAGACAGGACCATAGATCTAGATTTTGATTAATCATGGTAACTATATAGTCTCAAGAAGTAATTTAAATTTCTTACCACAGCAGTAAGCAAATTATGAAACTATACTCACTGACACTAGCTGTTAAGCAAATGTGTTTTTACTTGTTTTATTTTGTCCCAGCAAGTGCATTTCATGTTTGCCTTGAAGACATATTACATATGGTTTACCTAAAACAACCACTTGGTTGAAGGCTAAAGGATCATTTAAGGAAAATGGGGAGAAACCTGAAATATGGAGGAAACTACTTCCCCAGTCTCCTAGAGGGAAGGAAGAGATTGGCAGAGGGTATTTATTTAAATTACTAAATTACCTTTATAGTGACTTGAGGACAGGGAGGTACTTATTTGCAAAGCTGTAATAGAATGTCTTTAACAGGAAATCTTAAATAAGGGCAAAACCACTTCAGGACCTTGGCTGGAATTTTGAACTATGAACATTAAGCAATCAGCAAGAAAATAATATAGTATTATTTCATTGATAAAGACTGTGCTATAAATAAGCAGAAATAAAGGAAGGGAACAGTATACTCCACAGCTTTGGTACTAAATTTCTTTGGCAAGGAAGAAAATAAAATAGCAAAACAATAATTTGCTTCAAAAGCAGAGTGATAAAGATATTTTGAAATATCTTAAAAAAAAAAAAAAATCATGAACACTAAAGACCTACCAAAACCGGGGAGGGTGGCATAAGAAGAAAAAATGCAAAGCATGTTTTTCTTTCTTGAGCTTTTTTTAGTCTCACAGTGCTATGGAATTAGAGCAGCTGAAATGATTTATAAAATGAAAAATTCCTGCCCACCCAGTCCACAGACAATCATGTGCAATAACTACTGTGTTCTGCTATTTGCCATAATATTTAGCTCAGATGTAGCCAGAAACTCCCACTACACACAGAAGAGTCAACTGTAAAAAGAAACAGATTTCTTTGCATTTCTCTCATGTGTTTGTACATGAACACACAGGAAAATAATACATGCGTATTTATGCACACATCAGTCATTTCCCTTTTATCTTATCCTTTTGCTTTTCCTTTTCTCAAAAAATGTTAATTTACTTTTGCTTTTGAAGTAATTCCTGTATAAACGTCTCACTTTCTTTCTCCATCTAGACCCCCTAATGCATTTTCCTCCCCAAAATGTCCAGAATCAGTTTATTTTCATAAGTAATTTAGCAACTATCCACTCATGTAAATTTAATAATTGTGCTACAAATGTGATTTTGTTAAATACTTATTTTTTAAAATATATTACTAATTAGCTCTATTAGGTATGTGACTACTCAGGAGAGTATTGAGTGCTCTGAAACTATATATTTATTTGTGCTGTTATGCAAAGTTTAACAAAAATGTGCAGAAGAAATTATGAGTATTAAATGGAGAAATCACCATTAATTGACATATGTAAGAAAATTGGCAAGTCATTCCACACATACATATTTAACCCAGAACAATGCGAGGTGTAGAAAAAATGAATTAAGTAGAAGGCAGTCCTATATTTCCCTCTGAGGACTCTATTTATGTTGGAAAGTCTTATATACAATAAAATAGAGACTACCATAAGATTATTTACAATCAAACCCTGCAGTAGTCCAGAGAAATGAAGAGATTGTCATAAACTCGGAGAATTTGGAAAAGTCAGTGAAAATAATGAGAATTAACATAAGTTTAAAATATAGTTTTGGATACTAAGATCTTGCATATTATGTATGGCTTTGTGGCACTGGACTGCCTAGAAGTGATAATTACAGCCAAACTTCAGTCTTCCCAGTTAATTATATTTTCCTATATTATGAGCACACAAGGAAGTTTGAGAAACAGCAAAGCTTGGAAAGCAAGAATGAAGCAAGTAGTTGTATAGGAAGTGGTATCGTAAGGATAAAAGGGTCTTAATTTCATCTCTGTCATAATCATACCATGAGTTTTGGGGGGAGGGTAAAGCAGTCTATGACTCAATTATTTAATGATGAAGATTGTGTTAAGACCAATGATTTTTAGAAGATGGATAGGTGGAGAGTAAAATGCTTCTATTGTGGGGGTGAATATTAAAACCTCTTACAAAGAATATAGAGGTTAAAAATACACATGAAGACTGTGTGGTAGGTAGATACTATATTTTTATCTATCTCCATTTTAACTTATGTTGTCAAAGATATATTAACTAATGAATTCAATATTATATTAACCCAAAGCCAATTAATAAACTTAGAAAATATGTTTAATTAAAAAAAAAAAAAAAAACTCTTACAGAAGGAAATTTTCTAACTGTTCCCACAGGAGAGAGTCTTAAGTGCTGTTCTAAAGAACTTTTAGTCACCATCTCCCCACTCCTGCCCCTTCCTTGCCCAACACATACAAGTGGAAGAGGATTACTTATCGTAAAGGACAAATGCAGATGGGGGTGGGAGTGGGGTGCTGAATTGAGAAGTATTCTATCCTTTATTTCTCATTCTTCTTTCTCAGTTCAAAATTGTTTATTTGCATATTCCTATATATATCTCATGTTCAAGAATTTTTTTTTTTTTTTTTTTTTTAGGCCTACAGATAAACTCCAATGCATTTTAGAATGAAATTTCAGAATTCCTCCCCACTTGACCTAAAAACTAACCTTGGGAATGCTTTCTGATCTTAGCTCAAGGCAGGAAATTGACATCTACGTGCTCTCCTGGTATATAAATTTGGAAATCATTATTCTAAAGCCTATCTTTTTAGGATGGTTCTATCTTTGACTACAGTAATTTTAGAATTGACATCAATTTATTAAAGCTGTTCCCATTAAAATCTATTTCTTAATTTTTTTCAGTCATTTTTGATTGACCTGAATCTCTAATCCATAAATTGAATAATTGGATTTGGTAAAAACATATCTAAATGTCTCTTAGCTTTTTTTCTATTGATAGAAAAAGTGGATGAAAATGAATCTCATTCTCATGGCAACAGATAGTGGACCCTCAGCCTCTAAAAGAAACACAGAATGAGTTAAGTGTAATCACTGGAACCCTTTCCCTTCAGTCAGAAGTGATAAAAAAAAAAAAAAAAAAAAAAAAAACTTAAAATAACATGAGTAAAAAAAATAAATAAGAGGAAAAAATATTTGAAAGTCTTTGAGGGTCAAGTCACAAAAGTCCAGGAATATGTCTCCTCAAAAAAGGTTAGCATCCAAGGTCTCATACAACTCCACCAGGAAATCACCTCTCTGTATCCAATGGTTCTGTTCATATCACTGGGTCACCAATAGCTAAAAACTAAATACTGGTATGCTACCACAAAGAAAAGATAAAGACAACGTTCATCTTACATATAGGCAGATTCCCAAATATGCTGGAATTTTAGCACTCTGTCACCGTGAGACTTTGTGGAGCCCCTTATCTTCCTAAAAATTGCATAGAGAATACCTTTTTCTTTCATTTGAAATTTTGTTTTTGTTTTTAAATACCTTAAGAGAAACAAAGGTAAATAGAGTATTGTAAATGCCCCATCTGTTTAAAGGCTAATTGTACTCAAATGGCAAAGATAACTAAAGCTCTATATGAAAACTACAACATTTTCCAGTATTTCTGTCAAGAAAATAATAGCTAACATTAATTGAGCCCTTACTATGTGTACATTAATAGTAAGGCACTACTCTACATGATTTACATATATTAACTCACTTATAACTCATGGTCCTCCTGTGATGTAGGAATTGTTATCCTCATTTCATAGAGGAAAAAAACTGAGATTGAGTAAATACTCAAGTCACACAGCAGAAGTTGGGATGTGAACCACTCTTAACTATTTTAAGTTACGTTATTCATTAGTTAGCACAGCTTTATGGTTTTCCTTTTTTGTTTATTTGTTTGTTTTTTAGCAAGCTGGAGTTTGTGTTTCTGGAAAATAAGAATTAATTAAACAAAATAAGCCATATGTGTAGACAAAGACTTGCTTTCTTCTTTTATTAGGCCCTTAACCACATATTCTAGAAAATATATAAAAAAGCATAGACTTACTTTTTTCTCCAGGCTTAAGCAGATTTTTCATAGCTAAATTGACAAAAATGTTCATGTTTTAAACTATGTATTGGTCAAACTCTAAATTAAATTCAATGAATATAGGCTTATATCATTTTTAATATCTCTCTATCAGAAAGGCTCTGAAAATGAATTTTCCACTTGGTGTTTTGAAGTTGTAAACACGTGGTTTTCTTAGTGTGCCTCAATTTCTAAATGAAACCACATGGATAGAGAAATGACTTCACATGGCTAGTGAGAAACACCAAGTCATTTGCTCTCTCTGCAGTACAGTAATAGACTCCATCTGAATCAGCCTGGCATAAAAGACATTGGAGAGTATTGGTTAGAACTTGTTTGGTTGCAAGAACCATAAACTTAAACTTAAGCTAAAAGAGGAAAAGATACTAGGGTTTCTCAGGAATATGAAATTCAGGTTTAAACCGAGCCTCAGGAACAACTAAAACCAAAGGCTCAATTATTATTCAGATATTTACTCTCTGTTTCTGCTGTTTCCATTTTATTGCTGAGCAGTGTTTTCTGCCATCTCTGTCATCACAGTAGAGCAAAAATACCACCAAACACTCAAATTTATACCTTCCTTTCAGAAATACCTGTAATCTTGGTCTTGATCTCCAGTTCTCCAGAGAGACTAACAAGTTTAGCTTGGACCAGTTGCTTACTCCTGGTCCAATTAGTTATCACTAGAGAGAAGACTAGAGTTGGCTCAGATCTGGTCAGCTACCAATTCTTGGAACAAAGAAAGAATAACGCATGGGGATAGGGGAAGTGGCAGTTTTCAGAATAAGATTTTAGAAAGTCAGAACAATATGTACTTATAACCTGCTATTTAAAAGCCTGCTATTTAAAGTCATTTTTCTGATTTCTACTTGTTTGGCTGAATGAAAATTTGAGACAATTATTTTCCAATAGTGTCTAAATAAACAGTACATTTCCTGCGTATTCCAAAAGGCAAAAAAACAAATACTTAATCCAAAAATTCATATAAATAACCTGATAAACTACAGGTGAATACAAAGAAAAGTATTTAAATAAAAAAACACCAAAAAGTCACAGAAAATCACCTGATCTATATCTGTTCTCATCCAAAGTATACCAGTTGCTAAGGAGAAAATTTAACTGATGGAATTTTTACCTTGTTTTATCATTTCTAACCACAAGGAAAAAACAATAATAAAGAGCTATGAACCAACCACAAGATAAATAGCTAGAGGAAGGAGAAGGAGATGGAGGGGAAAGAAGATGGCTTCAATTGACTGAAGAAATTGATTATAATGAAATTATTTTTAAATGATCGTGATTAAGGTTTTGTCACTGATGGAACATAGTCTTGAAATGAAAATAAAGTTATAACAAATATAGAAAATTTCTTTTCTTAAACACCTATGTTTGTATACTAAAATTTATAGTAATTACTTATTCAACAACAGAGTTAAAATGATGCCTGTTAAACAATTTTCACTTATTTTTCTCCAGTGAAGTGCATTCTCCAATACAGAGGTTAAAATAGTTATTTAAAAAATTATCCCCATGCCTACTAATGTTTTTCCCCTTGTTCCCATAATGTCTTATGGCCCCGGGAACCAAACTGTCTGACATTTTAATTATTTGGCTATGTGTTCAAATGGGATGACTTCATTTGTGAGAAATTTTTATTTGCTCCTTCGAAATTCAATCCTACTTGGTGTTCACTATATCTTTCTTCTTTTATCTATTCATTTTCCTCACTTCCTCCAACCTTCTAGCACTGAAACAGCATCATTGGAATAGGACCTCCTTGTATGCTGTTTCTCAGTTTGCCAGTGATAAAAAAAGAATCTTTTAAATATACTTCCATAAAGGCCACATGTGTACCTTATATAGGCCTTAATATAAATCATGAGGAGAGGGCCTCCAGCATCCTATGAGTAAAGTTTTGAACTTGGTATGCTATAGTAGTTAGTCTTTGATCCAAGGAAACCCACAATTGAATTAGCAGCAATGGTTTCTTTTTTGGTTTCTTCTCTTTTTCATGCCCTTGGTAGATTTGTAGCTCAGAAAACTGTACCCCTTGAGACATATGAGGAATCATTCTATTTGCAGTGTCTGCAGCTTCTCTGACTCAGTAAGTGACTATTAGCAAAGGAAAGTGACAAAGCTAGACAGTTCAAGAGAATGAAACTTGTCATGGCCCTCTGGTAATAGTCTGTCATTATTCCAGGGTGGGGAGCAGAACAAAGTGATCATTATAACCAAGTGATATATCAGATTATGCTAAGGGTCCTTCTCTACCACACAATCTTTTAGATTTACATTTTGCTGACTTGTGCTGTGGCTCTAAAGAGACTCAAAGGGCAGTGTTATATGAAAGACATTCATAAAAAAAAAACAAAAAACAAAAAACAAAAAAAAACAAAAAAAAAAACCCCTCTCAGCTTGGTACCTCTGGTCTAAGTTATCAGCTGACCACTACCCTCTGTTGCTATCAGGCTTCCAGAAAAAAGGGACCAAAAAGTGATAAGTTTGTGTGCCCAAGCATGTTGAGTTATAATTATCTGCAGACCCCAGGCTTCTCCTGAGTATCTCCCAATATTTTAATTTTATTTCTATATTTTTGCTTCAACTTGTTTCTAAAAGGATTTAAAGTGACTTCTAGCATACATAAAATACTTTAAATTTATATAAATTAGAAGTGAGTAAAAAAGAAGAAAAAGAAGTATTGGTAGGTTAAATGAAGTTATGAATGAGGCTAACTCAAAAAATGTATATCATATGATACCATAAGAACACACATTTGTCTCACTTTATAACAGGGGAAAGAAGAAGAAACATTTGATGGGTTAGTTATATATAATTTGTCCAAATGTTCATTTGCTTATAACAATTATTTAGAAAAAACAAAAAGAAAATCATCTGAAGGATCCTCAGGGTGAAAAAAATTTCTCAACCCTCGTCATAGGGCTAGATAGAGTAGGTAGGTACTTGACACAGGCTTACTGGTCAATGGGACAATTGCATCTATGGCTATTATCTTAAATTAGTATTTTGGAAGACCCATGCTTTTGAAGGAAACTCAGAAACAAAAACCAAAATGGCTTTTTTTTGTTTTTTTTTTTAATGTACATTTAGTAAGTTTGGCAGAGACAGATTTATGGTCACAAATGTTTGATGACACTAAAATATGAAGATGAATCCCTTGTCTTAGGAGGCTCCTACACTACATGTTGGAATTAGCTCATATGGAAATTTACTTAGGCCTTTATTGCTAGAAGGTTACATGAGTCACATTCAAACTTAAAATCTGGATGAAACAATGTGGGAAAACACGAATAGTTGGGGATATTTCCTCCAACTTTCACCATTTGACACATAAATCATTTCTTTGGACAATGACAATAGGCTTAGCATGTGAGTCTGCCCTGGACTCCATCACCATTCTACTGTGGAACTGATTTTAGACAATGTTGAGAAATTTGCATTTCAACAGTATTAGGAAAGTTGATGCAAATCTTTATATTTTTGAAATACGTGAATATGAATAGAATTAGTTCAGCTGCCCATTTGTCAATTAGGCTTGCTGATCATGTCTACTTTACTGACTCTTGACCAATAAAAAGTCACAGAACAATGAGCAAAAGATTCTTCACCCCTCCTGGATGTAGAGTTTAATTCTCTTCTACCCAATGTGAGGGATAGGCTAGACTTACTGACTTGCTTCCAAAGGTTAGAGCATGAAAAGGGAAAAATGGTAGAGAAATCTGGCAAGCACTGACTTAATCAAATGATAAAGGTCAACATCCCCACTGATGACATGTGGATATCATCTACTCTTGATATGTGATGAGGACACTTCACCTGTGATATTCTTCCACAAAATCTGAAAACCCAGCCTAATCATGACAAATTATAAGATAAACCTAGAATGAGGGACATTCTAAAGGATACCTGCTCATGAAAACAAGGGAAAGACTGAAGAACTGTCATAGATCAGAAGGGACTGGGGAGATACCATAACTAAATGCAATATAGTAGCCTGCATTGGATCCTGGAACAGAAAGAGGATATTAGTGAAAATAACTGATGGAATCTAAACAATATTTGGAGTTTAGTTAATAATAATATATCTATGTCAGTTTCTTAGTTCGATAAATGTACGCAAGATAGTAACAATGGCAAAACAGTTAGGGGTATATAGAAACTCTGTATTATCTTTGCATATTTCTTTAAATCTAAAATTAATCTAAAATTAAAAGTTCATCTTGAAATGATTCTTGAGATTTTTATTTTTAAATTGCTTTGTGATTTACTCATTGTAAAGAATAGCATCTTTAAATTTAAGTGTGAAATACCAGTGGCAATAGGAAGAAAATTCTCTAACTAAAGATAAATTAGCTAAGAATTTTTTTTAAAGAAGGCATAGAAGCCATGGCAAAATAAAACAAAAAAATTCTTTGGAGAACGATGAACATGAAAAACAATTTTCTGTACTTCTATATAAAGATGAAATTCCATATTCTTTCATAACTCCCCAGAGACATATAGTCTCCTTTTATTTCCTCCCCGTAACATAAACTTTTTTTTAATATTAACTGCATATACCTCTCCCCATTATACACAGTCCCCTGAGCTTTTCTTTAGGAAGTTCAAAGGGGATTTTATTTTTTCACACCCAAATTATTCTGAGGTATTTTCCTTCTTTTTTCTTCTGGCATGTTTATCTTGTTTCAATCACCTTGCCTGTACCATGAAAAACAACAAATGGTGTCTGAGGTTCTGTTCTGTCAAACTAGTAAGCAATGCAGGGAAGCTGGTGACCAGCTGTTTTCCATTTCTGCTATGAATAGGAAAAGGAGAGACTAGTGCCCAACTGAAAGAACTGCATACATAGAGTCTGTGAAACCCTATTTAAATGACCTAGTGCTGTCAGAGCAGGTACCAAAGTGAAATAAATTCTGCCACATTTTCTAGCAACTTTCTTGCATTCGAAACAAAGTTGACATACATAGACTGGATCTATTGGTCCAAATTGAAATAGAATCAAAGAATGAGAGATTAAAAGGGGAAAATATTTATGCTGTATTTTTCTACAGTTTATTTAATAAATTAACTCAAACACTCTCTGAAAAATAGAGATATTTGGAAGTGGAAAAGAAGTAAAATAAATAAATTTCATTCTTTTATAAAATATTTAAGCACTAAAATATGCAGAGCATTGTACTAGTTTGCTGGAAGAAAAAAAAATCACACTTTGTAAACCTAAAAGGAGAAATTATAAAAATTTCTTATTAGAAAATGAGATAAATGTTAATTTCTATAATAACAAACATAATTCTGTTTTATGAGAAGCACATTGACCTGAGAGCACTAACAAGAACATGTTTATCTGTTTTTTTTAATGTCTTTCAGAATATTTTAACGACTTGAATTTATAGCAAGAAAATACCATCATCTGCTCATTTCCTGCAGGGGGCAGAATTACTCTGGAAGAAACAGATGGTATAAAAATACAAACAAACAAGAAATAAAGTAGAAAAATAAAAGAAGAAAAAGTGCATTTTTGAACTCTTTCCAAGTTGAAAAATACTGACACTACCAATTTTTAAGAGTAACAAAAAGTTCTTCATGAAATATTTAGCTACTGCTACCGTAGCATTTACCACCAAAGGCAATTTACTTAAGAGAAAGATCAATTTTGTACAATTCTCTATGATATCAAGTTTTTATTGTTCTTACTGGTTGAGGAGATATTTGAAGCAAACTAGTTTGCTTGCTTTCTCATTTTGACTTGACCCTTGAAAAGTTCTTACTCTTTCTAAGGCTTCAGCGAATCAAGTAAAAAGTGCAATAAAAAGATGTAGCCAGTAGTGTGCTAGTGATCCTTTAACAACTAGTCCTCTAGAAAAAAAACATGTGTATGTATATGTACATCAGATTATTATAAATTTAACTGATACAAACAATGTGAAAACTTTGGTTGATTTTTCCAACCATAGCCAACCTATAGTTGCAATTAACAAATATGTGTGGTACTGATGTGAATACTGGTCGATAGTTTTCTTTACTCCTTAAGATATAAGTGAGACAATGAAGACCAATGTCAGAACTTCAGTCCTTCATCAATAATATGATCAACATCTTTGCTAAATCAGATAATAGTTTTAAAGTACTAAAAGATTGTTTTCTCATTTTTTATTTGTGTTACACAATGTAACAGCTGCAGGCACAATACACTTTTAAGTTTAATTTGCATTATTTTTCTGTAACATTTCCTCCATCATTTTCTTAAATCTAGAGACTAAAGAAAACAATAAATCGATCTCTGATTTGTAGCATTTGCCTATTTCTGTAATATAAATATTCTATAGCTATTCTCACCATACTCCATTCAACCTACTAATGTAATGTTCCTGAACACAGAATTAAAAAGTGATATTCAATAGTTTGTTATCATATAGTACTAGCAGCACCATATAGATACAATGAAGTAAATAACCTAAAGAGCATAGATAAAAACAAAATGTATACAGTAAGTAGGAAGTGCTTTGTTTTTTAACATAATTTAATTTATTAATAAATTGTTTAATTGCAAATTTACATAATTTTATTATTAATAATGGCTCATTTAACAATCAGCTTGCACATTACCAAAATTTAACCCTTTACTCTTATAAGCTGATATAAGCCAGCTCCAGCACACTGTTGGTTGAAGCAAGTGGTTTTACAAACTCTTTGGACAAAGATTTAATCTAAAAGGAAATAAATTCAAAGCTAACTAAGATAGACAACATTATGGGCAATAAAACAAACCTTAACAAGTTTAAAAGAACAAAAACTAATCAATGTGTACTCTCATATCACAATAAAGTTAAACTAGAAATCAATAACAGAAAGATAACTGGAAATCCAAAATATATACTATATTTTATAGTATTGAATTCATGTAATAGAAAACAAAAAATCTCAAATCGATAATCTATGTTTCCACCTTAGCAACTAGAAATAGAATAGAAAATTATATCTAAAGCAAAGAGAAGAAAATAATTGGGACAGAAATCAATAAATTAGAAACAGACAAATCAATAGAGAAAATCAACAAAATCAA
>NW_011888849.1:7423362-7426481 GCF_000151845.1 Pteropus vampyrus | reverse complement strand
GAAAATTATATCTAAAGCAAAGAGAAGAAAATAATTGGGACAGAAATCAATAAATTAGAAACAGACAAATCAATAGAGAAAATCAACAAAATCAAAAGCTGGTTCTTTGAAAAGATCAATAAAATCAATAAGCCTCTAGCTAACATAAGCAAAAAAAGAGAAAAGATAAAAATTATTAACATCAAATATGAAAGGGACATCACTACAAATCTCATGAGAAAGACTATCATGAGCAACTCCATATCCACAAATTTGATAACCTAAATAAAATAAACCAATTTCTTGAAAAACACAAGCTGCCAAAATTCACATGAAAAGAAATAGACATCTGAATAGGCCTGTATCTATAAAATAAATTGAATCAATAATTAATAACCTTCCAAAACAGAAAGCATCAGGCCCAGATGTGTTCCTTGGTGAATTCTACCAAACATTTAAGAAAGAAATTATACCAATTTTTTACAATTTCTTTTAGAGGGTATAGCAAAGGGATAATTTAACTCATTCTGTGAGGCCAGCATTATTCTGATATCAAAACCGGACAAGGACATCATAAGAAAAGGACAGATTAATAGCTCTCATGTATAGAAGTATAAAAATTTACATAAATGTAAAAATCCTTGACAAAATATTAGCAAACAGAACTGTAAAAAGGTATAAAAATATTATACAACATAAACAAATGAGATTTATTCTAGGTATGGGAGGCTGGTGCAACATTCAAAAATCAACTAATGTCATCCATCACACAAACAGACTAAAAAAGAAAAATCACATGATCACATTGATAGATGCAGAAAAAGCATTTGACAAAATCCAACACCCATTCATTATGAAAACTTTAAGACAGTAGGAATAGGGAAGAACTTTCTCAACTTGATAAAGACTATCTAAAAAAAATCCCTACAGCTAACATCATACTATATGAGAGACTCTGAAGCTTTCCCACTAAGATTAGGTAAAAAGGAAGGATATCTCCTTGCACTGCTTCTTCGAAACAGACAAATGGAAGTCCTTACAAATGCAATAAAGCAAGAAAAGGAAATAAAAGGTATATAGCTTGGAAAGGAAAATATAAAACTGTCTTTGTTCCTAGATGGCCTGATAGTCTCTATAGAAAATCCAAAAGTATCAGCAACAACAAACTCATGAAACAAATAAGTGATTGCAGCAAGGTTGTAGGATACAAGTTTAATGTACAAAAGTCAATCGTTTTTATATATGCCAACAATGAACAAGTAGTATTTGAAATTAAAGATACCATATCATTTACAACAGCACTCAAAACAAAGAAATAGCTAGGTATAAATCCAAAAAAATGTATATAAGATCTGTAGGAAGAAAACTATAAAATTCCAATGAACAAAATCAAAGAACTAAATAAATAAATTAGTATTCCATGTTCAAGGATAGAAATACAATATTGTCAAGATGTTATTTTTTTCCCTACTTTATCTATAGATTCTATGCAACCCCAATCAAAATCCCAGAAGGTTATTTTATGAATGTCAACAAACTGATTCATATGGAGAGGCGAAAGATCCATAATAGGCAACACAATATTGAAGGAAAAGAACAAATTTAGAAGATTGACACTACCCAACTTCAGGACTTACTATAAAGCTACTGTAATCAAGAGAGTGTGGCATTGACATAGACAAACAGGTCAGAGGTACTGAATAGAGAGCCCAGAAATAGACCCCCAGAAATATAGTCAACTAATCTTTGACAAAGGAGCAAAGTCAATATAATGGAGCAAAGATAGCTTCTCAAAAAAAGAGTGCTGGAACAACAGAACATTCACATACAATACAAAAAGGGATCTAGACACAGACTTTATAATCTTCATAAAAAATTAACTCCAAAAGGATCATAGATCTAAATGTAAAATGCAGAAATACAAAACTCCTAGAAGATAACATAGGAAAAATCTAGATAACCTTAGATATAGTGACACCTTTTTCTATACAACATCAAAGACATGATCTATCAAAGAAATAATTGATAATCTGGACTTCATTAAAATTAAAAACCTTTGTTCTGTGAAAGACAGTGTGAAAAGAAGGAGGTGACAAGTTACATACAGGGAAAAATATTTGCAAAAGATACATCTGATAAAGGACTCATCTAAAATATACAAGGAACTCTTAAAACACAACAATAAGAACAAACTGATTGAAAAATGAGCCAAAGTTTGTAACAGATACCTCACCAAAGAAGATATACAGATGATAAATAAGCAAATAAAAAGATGCTTCACACCATATTTGTTCAGGGAAAATCAAATTAAAACATTAAGTTAAAACCATTTACCTATTAGAATGCCCCCAATCTGGAATACTGAGAACACCAAATGCTATGAGGATGTGAAGTAACAGGATCTTTCATACATTGTTGGTGGGAATGCAAAATGGTACAGCTACTTTGGAAGACAATTTGGTGGTTTCTTAAAAAACTAAACATATTCTTACCACATGATTCAGCAATCCTGCTCCTTGATATTTACCCAAAAGAGTTGAAAACTTTTGTCCACACAAAAATCTGTACATGGATGTTATAGCAACTGTATTCATAATTGCAAAAACTTAGAAGCAACCAAGATGGCCTTTGGTAGGCAAATGATAAACTGTGGTACATCTAGAAAATGGAATATTATTCACTACTAAAGGGAAATGAGCTATCAAATCATGAAAAGACAGGGAGGAATCTTAAATGCATATCATTAAGTGAAAGAAGCCATCTGAAAGGCTGCATACTATATAATTCCAACTATATAATATTCTGGAAAAGTCAAAACTATGGAGATAATAAAAAGGTGAGTGGTTGCTGGGGTGGGAGTGCGGGTGAAGCGATAAATAGGCAGAATGTAGAGAATTTTTAGGGCAGTGAAAATCCTCTGTATGATCTTATAATAATGGAGATATGCCACTATATATTTATTCAGACCTGCAGAATATACAACACCAAGAGTAAACACTAAGGTAAACCACTGACATTGCATGGTAATTATAGTGTGTTATGTAGTTTTATTCCTGGTACAAATGTACCATTCTGGTGAGTGATGTTGATGGGGGAGGGGAAGTTATACATGTGTGGGGGTGAGAGGTATACAGGAAATC
>NW_011888849.1:7398756-7422567 GCF_000151845.1 Pteropus vampyrus | reverse complement strand
TGTGTAAACCTGCTTTTGTACTTCATGGTGTTCTCTACATTTAGAAGATCCTTTTCCTGTTTCATCTCTCCCAGCAATATTTATCCCTTAAGGGCTGATTCGAAACCTACATTTCATTTTTCTCCTCACCATGAATGATTACAGTTCAGTTCAATTAAATGCTTGTGTACTACAACTAGCATTTCCAGTGAGGAAGATTTTTTTTAGAACACTGAGTTTGTGAAAATCTACCTGCAGATATTCATTAAGAAGCTAGAAAATCAAAGATCTAGAGTTACTTTTACTGAAAGAGTTGATAGAAATTATAGATTTATCCACATAGAAATTGGAATAGAAAAGATTGCCTAAGCTAAAGCAAGACTACAGAGAAAAGAAAGAGGAGAAATAAAGACAAAATGTATATACAAGAAGTGGAATATGGATCAGAGTGGTGACTTAGCAGGGTCAGGCAGAAAAGGAGAACAAAAAAAATCTGCTCACATATATCAAAATGGGAAAATATCAATTAAAAAGGAGTATATTCAGAGGTGTCTAATATAGTTAAATCAACTGTGATGTGAATTTTGGTTTACTAGTTCTCACCATTATTTGATTGCAGTCTTTATTTCTTTTAATTTCAGTTTGAATAATACGGAATATGATTTGTCACTGATCAAATTTTGGATTAGGTCTACCTCTAATCCCTTTAGCCTTGACCAGAATAAGACAGACACTGTTCTATAAACATGATTCTTCTCTTTCACAGACAAATGTCAGACAAAGATGGGAGCATGAAGGAGGTAAGCCACATCAAAATGAGTCTTCTTCACTAATTAATTTTATTCCCCCAAAACTCTAGTTAACATCCCCTTCTCCCATACTCATCATTAAAAGAAAACAATAATGTCTTTTACTGGATTCCAATTTAAGTTCAATTTAGAAATGGCTCTTTCTACCAATCCTTGGTATAGTTTGGCATGTTCTATGATTTTCATTTGTCAGGCATATTAATTTGTTAATCACTACTACATAATTTCAGAATAAATAAAAACTCTGTTTAGATTAAAAAAAAAATTACTTATCCTAAACCAACTTATTGCTCCCAGCCCCACCCAAAAGAAGAAAAGGCAGAACAAGGAGATAAAGAGAAAAACATCCAGGCATAATAAGATATTTTTTAATTCTTATCCTGGGAGTCATAAAGCTCGGTGCCGTAAATTAGGCACTTTCTTATCTACAGACTGAATGTAATCACAGAGACAACTGTATTTTACATTACTGATTTAAATTCTGTTTTCTGAAGTATTTATCTCATAGCAAAATAACAGCAAGTACATTTTAAGGATATAAACTTATATCTTCTCAATTCTTCATTTACCAGGGATACTTATATCTTAAGTACAATTTTCTCAAACATACTTTAAGAAACAGAAAGTCATTTATTTTCTATTTTACATTAAGGTTTCCAACAGCTGGTTGTGTACAGAAGATATTGTCTACAAGAGGGGCAAAAGGAAAATTTTGGAATGATAAAAATACTGTCTATCTTGATTGTTGTTGGTAGTTAAATGATAGTATAAAATCATCAATACAGGGTATTCGTAAGAGTGTACATTTAAAAGGGTGAATTTTACGGGAAGTAACATAACTAAATAAATAAAAGAGAGATAGATTATGAGGATAAAATAAAATTAAAGTTAAAAGGGCATTCATTTTAAAAAATTAATTTCTTTCCTGAACCTCTTATTATATAGAAGAAAAGTGGGGGTGTGGGGATTGAAAACTCACCAAAATCACTTACTCTGAAAAATCTCCAAATTATATGATCTTTATTATGCTGAAAATTAACAAACATATACTTCCTTACAGAAAATACAATGAATTAAGGATGTGTAAAATATAAAGACATAATTTTAAAAATTGGAAAACATGGGATAACACTCCAACTTCAACCCTCAAAAAAAGAGTTCTGGATTTATTTGACTTTTTTTCTTTTGTGTTTACATTTAATTTAAATAGGTTTGTTTTTTATACCCATTCTAGTTCTGTGGTACTTTCAAGTAACTTATAATAAAATACTTTGAAATACTATATAAATAATTCAGACAAATAATCCAAAACATAAAAATCAATAGAACAATTTAATTTTATCCATTAATATTAGGTACCTACTACACATGTAAGAAAACTAGACAAATGATTAGAAATGTACACAGCGAACACAGGAACAGATCATTCATTCCTTCACTAAATATTTACATAACAGTACCTAACTCAAGCACTGGGCATGCACTGAAAAATTAAGGAGGTGCATTATCAACCTCATGAGTTTTAGAGCATAGAAGAGGACATAAACATTCAAATAATTATAAAACTAGAGTTCTATAAAATAATATTAATAGAGAAAGTTATTATTTGGCGTGGCCAGTGGAAGCCTTTCTAACAGAAGCACATTTTGACTAGCATTTTGCTATAGTATTAAAGTACATTCTACCCAGCTTATGCTACCTAAGAGGGAACATGAGTCTAATGACCAGAAGCTTTGTATCATACAGATAGAATGTGACAGCTAGTATAAAAACGGTGCTTAGTAGTCATGAACAGGATGTGTGCTGAGGTTCAACATGCTTACTGGTTGGACATGTTTACTGGCTGCAAGACCTTGGACCCATTATTCAACTTCTGCTAATCTCAGTTTCTTCATCCTGCAAGGTGGATGTATAACATGTCTCGCAAGTTATTGTCAAGATGAAATAGGTTAATCTATGAAAACAATTAGCACAATGCCTAAGTAGTAAATACATATTATTTTTGTTTCACAGTTAACATTAGATTTCTACTCTGGAAGTGCTGAATAGCCCCTGCCAGTTTTTACTTTCAGAAGGGTGCTCTTTTTTGTAATATTCATTCAGACTATTCATGTGTTGACACATTCTTTTTTAAAATTTGTTAATATTGGATTAAATTTTAGTCTTTAGCTTGTAGATATTCTGTATTTTAGGTGACTTTTTCAGAAACCTGATAAATACATTATGATTTTCTTATTTTAATTGCTTTATAGAGAGAAAGTATTATAAAAGAGGTTATAGAGCATAGATTCTAGACCGGGCCACCTGGGTGAAAAATCTCATCATTCCCATTTTACTAGCTGAGTGAACTTGAAGAAAATACTTTCTGTGCCTCAATTACATCATATATAAAATAAAAATAATAATAGTAGCTATCTCATTCTGTTGTTATGAGGAACAAATGAGTTAATTATGTAGAACACAAAATCTTGTCTGGCACGTAAACACTGGTATATGTGTTAGCTATTATATTTTCATTTAATCCACTCAATAACCATATGCATTAAATACTAATATTTAATGAAATTGTAAGGTCCATGGAGGCAGGCATCTTTAGATATTGTTTATTATTCTCTCTTAGAACAACATCTATTCAACAAATATTAAAATATAAATAAATGCATTATATTAATGGATGAATGAATCTCCATGTTACCGATAAGGAAATTACAGCTGAAAATGGTTTGATAATTTGTCCATTACATAGTTAGCACTCAACAGGGTCAATCTATGTCTGTCCGACTATAAAACACATATGATTAACCATGCAAAGCTGTGGTGCAAACATTCAATAAAGCCTTGCTCAACTTGGGGAGAAGATAAAGCAGATAATGGAAATTATCAGTACTGGGAACTGATACGTTGTGCAAGAAGAATGAAAGGAGGTCCTAATACCGCTGCGGAGTACCTACATCCTATACTAAAGTCTATTTAAATCAGAATCTTTTAGAATGCGGCTCTGGACTCTACAGTCCTAATAAATACCCTGGTAATTCTATGCTCCTCGATGCTTGGGAAGTCCTAAGTAGAACAAATTCCTAATATTTGAAATGGTGGACATTGCGGTTAGCAAGGGAAAGGCAAGAGAAGACAGAATGGAACTGAGGGTGGAGAATTAAGAACTACAATTGGGAAATAAATACTGGTTTTAAAGGAAATTATAAAAGTATCTTTCCAGCAAGAGGACCAGAATTATCATCACAATTAACAAGTATACTTGATAAAGTATCTTACGATTCATCAAAAGTATATTTTTATTACATGAACTATCTCTTGAAAGAGTTTTTTATTTGATTTGATTGGGATAAATTTGAAGAAATAAAATCCTGAAATTTGAAAGGGAAGTTGTTTTGGCATGCATTTAAGAATTTTGTGCAATGCAATGTTTAACTTTCCCCAAAGCTTTCTACTTCCTGGGAACTGATGATTACAGTGCAGTGCCTAATTCTATGGTTGCAATGGCAATTACAGGTACCATAACTGCCACTAAGTGGCTCCAACATTCTCACGTATCCTATATAGACAAAAATAGCTGTGTCAAAACTGTAGTCTATACCTCACGAAGTCATAAGTGTAGGTCACATGTATATAATTAGCAAGTAAATAGTTTTAATTCTTATTTCTCAATTAATATTGATTATTAAATATTAATAAATTTGCCCCTAAAAATCACACTTCTTTATAGTAGCATTTTAAAAATCACATGTATAAGTTTAAATACAGTGTAGTTATTGTTGAGTTTAGCAATAGTATGCCCACAATCTTTCACACGTGATACTAATTTAGTTTTTTTCTTCAGGCTAAAGAGGAAGTACATTTCAATTAATAATTCAGTGCATTTGTGTGTGATTAGATGAATACTTTAGATGCCATCCTTAATACTAGAAATAGAAACTAAATGTTTTTTAAAACTGCTTTATAAACACTCAATATGCCTATTAGTTACCACATCTGTTTGCATATACATCTATTTGTAATATTAAAGACTTCTCAAAGGTAACTGTCACTTTCTTACAAATGGAATGCTTCAAAAATAGGTTTCTAAAATGCTTAACCAGCCCTTTTTATGTAATCTAGGTATTTGTTTATTTTTTCTCCTATTAATATCACATTGATAAATATGCAATTACCTTTTATTCTACAACTTTTTTTCTTGGCTATCTGATGCTCTAAGCTTATACCATCTACTTTTTGCCTTCTTCCAGCTTTCCAGAGAGCCTCTAGCTATTTTGCTTCTCAACAATTTAACGAAGCTGCTCTTTTGAAAGTTATTACTAAATCCAACATTCTTCATAGTCCTCATTTTTAAAACTATTGCCTGTTCTAACAACTTTGTCCTCATTTTATTTCCAAAAAATTGCAACTTTCCAAGTTACAAAAAAATGTTTTCCTTGTCTGCTTTCGTTTTTATACTTTTACATTATGCAACATACTTTAAAAGATAGAAAATAATATAACAGATATATTTTGAACTCAGCACTAAAACAGATGTTAACATTTTGTCATATTTACTTCAGATCTTACCTTTCTAAAAGAATAAGAAAAGAAAAACTACACAAACAGCTAAAGTCCTAACTAAAACTTTTTCTCCTCACTTTCTTCCCAGAGGTGATGTGTATTATTTCCATGTGGTTTTGTATATTTATTATATATGTATATCATAAACAATATATACTACTATTTTATATGTATTATTACTTCAATTGTATTATATCCTGCATTATTTTCTGCATCTTATTCTTTTACTAATATTATGTTTCATTATATGAGTAAACCATGATTTACCCATTTCCCTACTGAGCAACAATTAGATTTTTTCTCTTTTTTGCTATGATAAACAGTCCTGCATGTCTCCATGTGTAAGAATTTTTCCCAGGTTGGACACTTAGAAATAGAATTTCTGATGCAGACTATGCATATTTTAAATTCTATTAGTTATTATCGAGTTGTCCCCCAAAGTGAATATACCAATTTACATTCTCATCATTCCTCACATCCTCTCCCATACTTTTCATTACCAGATAGACTAATGTTTTTCCATATGTTAGATATGAAATGGCACTTCCTTCTTTTGATTTGTATTTTCCTAATTACCAGGAAGATTAAAAATCTTTTCATATTTTATTGGCCATTGGTCTTTATCTCTTGCCACTTGAAAACTCATAGTCTTTGCTCACATTGGGTTATCTTTTTCTTATTAATACAAAAACTAAGCAATCATTAATCCTTTATCATTTATACAGATGGAAAATACCCTCTGACACTTTTAACTTGTTTTTCTATTTGTCATGCCAGTTTCATTTCAAATGACATTTTTTAAAAATATTCCTTATGTCTTCATAAAAAAGTTTCCTATGTATTACTCAATTATTGAGTGTTCTTTATGGTATCATTAATCTTGTTCAAATCTTCAGAATTGACTTTTTATCTGATTGATCTATTAACTCCTGATGGAGGTTTATAAATACCTCCCAGTATAATAATGGGCTTCTTAATTTCTTCTTCTATCATTATTTTAAGTATGCTCAATCTATGTGTAGAATTATTACATTTTTTCTGGAGAATACTTTTTATCAATATGTATTAACTCTCAATGTTTGTGATAATGCTTTTAACTTTCAAATCTATTTTGTCTGATATATATTTATACTAGCTTTGTCTAAATATTTCTTCATTTTTTTCCTATCTCCATTGTCTCTGTTCTCCTTCTGAAATACTGATTAAACTGGTATTAGACTTTCTCACTCTACCCTACATGTATTTTAAGAGCTCTTCCATATTTTCCATCACTTTCTCCATCTCTACTTTATAAGGAAATTGTTTTACAGATGAATCTTTAAGTTTACTATTTTTCTCATGTATTAAATTCTAACTTCGATATTTTCATTTCTAGAAATTGTTTCTTTTTAATAAATGTTTCTGTTGCATTTTGTTATATGTTATTTTATAGTCAAATTTTATATTCCCATTTTTAGTTTTTTACTCATTCCATATACTTATTTTTAAATTTATATTCAATATTTTCAGGTTTGTTTCTGCTGCGGTGCATGCCATCATTCATACTATCTTGATGCTTTAGGAGTTTGGTGATTTAAAAATGTGAACTCATATTTTTTGTAACTTTATCTGCATGTATCCTATTTTGATTGAAATGGAAATGATTCCTTTAGGAAAGATTTGCATCTGCTTCTGCTAGAGAACACTACCCAGGTTTCCTGAAAACAAAATGAATGTTAAATGTTTTGAGGACCACATGGGTAGTCTATATTCTGGCCTTAACTTTATATAAGGGACAGCTTCCAGCTGGTAATTTTCAGAGACTTTTCTTTTTTGCCTTTCACCAAGAGCTAGGTTTAAGACAAGTAAATCTCCTTTGTGGGCAGGTTTTGAGTTTTATGTTTGTTTGCTTGTTTATTTGTTTAATTTCTAGGTCACATAGAGAATCCTCCTTTCATGCAGATGTCTTTGTCCTTTCTTACTATCTTGACTGGGCCCTAGGGTTTGTCTCCTTTCTCTCATGAGCAACTAAGTGCATGAAATTCCACTTGATGGAATAAAAACAATCAGAAGAAAAAGATCTTGAGTTCAAGCTTAGGTATAATACCTATAAGTGTCTGCAAAACCAAAGTTAGGTGCTTCAGGGTAAAGCGTGAGCAGAGTGAACATGAAAATAGCTGTGCATGACACTGTTACAGGTGTGTGGAGTAAGAAGAGAAGATTTAAGCGATAGGCCAAGGTACTTCTACTTTGAAAGCCAAGTGAAAAAGCCTGCTACAAGCAAACTTTGTATATTCCATGTGTGTTTTAAACAATTTGAGTAAATATTTAACAGGCAAACTATTTCCTATTAAAATATGGAACTTCGGCTTCTGTTGAAAATCAGAGTTCTGGTATCAAAGGGTTCATCTTCAAAGCAAGCATCAGCTAGAGTTGAGTAGGCCTATCTGCTTTGGATAAGCCATGTATAGTCTCATCTAGACTGCAACCATCATTTATAGTACCTGACTAGCCTCTTCATGTACTTGAGCTTATGCCTTGACCTAAGCTAATAATGACTCCATCATGTTATTTTTGAAGAGAACATGTACCTAGAGGACTATGGAATAGAAAACAAACAAATTTACTGGGACATTGATTGGGACTGAAAAAAAATGGGGTTCTGTTTGTAATGGGGGCAATGGCATTAAAAGGTGGAGTTTCTGCCCATTTACATACAAAGCCCCACATAGGGGTATGACTTCAGTGTTTGCAATGTCTGATACTGGCACAGAGGGAATAAAGCACATAAACCTATAAACAAGACACATGGGCTAAGCCAAGGAACAACAAAAACATAAATCTTTAAAGGTGTCTGTTAATGCCAAAGGAGGAGAGAGTTCCACCTACAGTGTTAAGACTTGCATTGGATCCCCTTGTAACACATATTCCCAAAAGAGTGACCAAATTTGTTATTCAAGAGTATGAGCAACTACAGGGGAAGAAGAATCATCAAGTGAAAGTCAGGTTTATGTGAGAGCATTAATGTGAAACAAATGTTCAGAGAAGAGTCTGAGGACTGAAGAGATTTTTGCTGATGATTGCCGATGAATCTGAGAGACGCAAAATGGAAGTATCTCAGGATATGGAGACCAGTGAAACGTGGGATAGAAATGGGTTCATGTAGACATGTATAGGAATCAAAATGATACAGATTTGAGGTGACCTGGGAATCTATGAATTTTTGTGGTATCACATAGATAAAAAGCTTAATGAGATTTGTCCTAGTGCATTCAAAGTTGTGATTGTTGGAAGATAAGGGTGATAGATGGGAGACTGCGGTGTCCTCTGATCCTTACAATGGAGTTGAGAATGCCTGGGGAACAGATTGTTCCTCTGAATGGGTGCCCATCAGAGAATAGAAAGACTAGGGAGTGTAGTTAAATTTCAGTGCTTGGGACATGCTGTCAGCTGTGTTGGAGTAGGGCGGTCTTATTTTGAGTAAGCAAAACAGAGCTAATTAGAACTACTGGAATTATAGAAAACTCAATAGAACAAAAAAAAAAGTATTCATTGATATAATTCAGAAAATTTTCTTTAAAACAGATAAATTCTAAATTTTTACATGGTTATTTAATGCCATATATCAAAATATTTTATACAGGTCAAATAACATTAAGATATTTCCTGGTTATTTGACCCAAGGTTATAGACAAATTTTCAAGTGTCCATTCAGGCAGCAGAAAGATATTTTCCTACCAGAGAGGAAAGTTCAGTCTGTCTTCAATCTTCTCTAAAGCAAATTTAAAGAGAGAAGAAAATTGGGCAGTTGTCACAGAATTTCCAAGGTAAAGAAATTGTAACCCAAGGATTACATCCAGCCAAAGTCTCATTTACTCTAAAGGCAACAGATAGTTATTCTTAAACCTAAAAGAACTCAGGAAATGTAGCACTCATGATCCCTCTTGAAAATATTATTTATCAGTAAATTTTAACCACTTAAGAAATAATCCATAAATAAAGAATTTAAGAATAGGGGACCTGTATTAAAAGGTTTGCTTCTGAGCTTTAAAATCTATTTAAATAGACTGTAAACAGCACATTATTTTTTTTTACATTTGGTCTTTTGAACTGCTTTGACATAAGTGGTATACATATTATTTATTTTATTTTTTTTAAGGAAAAACCCTTTCTATCAAGAAAACAAAGGTCAGGACCTGATCAGGGTGAAATATTCTTTGATAAAGAGCACAAATTTAAAATGAAAAGTATAAATTTGAGAAACATTATAGGAAAAAAGCTTGTAAGTTTACTGGTTTTTTGTTTTTTTGTTTTTTCCTAAAAGAACACAAAATCAACAACAGTCAAATTCTGGGAAGACCCTGGAACAAGATAAAACAATCTTATTAAGCACTGAATCACTGTTAAAAACAGTCACCCAGCAACCAACGACCTCATCATTTTCTCCAAATCTTCCACAGTGCATTTTTTTAAACAATCTCATAAAACTAGGACAGACTGAAAAATCATGGAAAGAGGTGGGAAATGAAGAAAGCTGAAGGAGGGAAAACTGAATATTATTTGACTGCAAATTTGATCCAGATACTCAAAGGCTACCCAAGGTTAAGCAATTCAGGGCACAAAGCACACGAAATATTCTTATATCTCAGTCATATGAAAAACAGACAATAGAAAAACAACAACAACAACAACAACAAATGACACAAAAGCTTTAAAGTCAACAACTAATAAAAAAGAATCACAAAACACTGGGAGAGGAAAAAATCTGAGGCTCTAAGCCCCTCACTTGGCAGATGAGCAAACAGACCCTGGAAGTCAGTGGCAAGTCTATGGCCTACTACATACATGTGCTGAATAAAGCAGGCCCCTGGGTCTCACTCCTGGGTCGCTGTTCTTTCTGTCAACCATACTGTTTTATATTGAATACAGGTGTTGTTAAATGGTAACACATGTTATTAAGTAGTTATTAACCAGTCAAATTTGGCTGCAACATCAATAAGTCTCTGTTCTAAGAGATAAAAAAAAAATTATAATATTCCAGCAAAAGGTAGCTTTCGCTGGTAATAGAGTTCTAGGCTATGTTTTTTACTGACGCTTTGTAAGTCATTATTTTTTTGATGACTACAAACATATTGTCCACTACTTTAATGTCCAATTGATAATAATTCTTCAATGTAAAGACCCTGGAAATCAAAATTTGCAGCACACATGGCTTCAGTCTTAAACACGAATACCTCTCTAGGAATTTAAACATCTGTAACTAAGTGGACCTAGAGCCCAGTCAATAGAAAGCATTGCCACACCCATCAAAATATTAGGGTGCTACTATGAACTTCCACACACTGGGTTGCTTAAATAACAAGGGTTTGTTTTTCTGAAGGCTCAAAATCTGAGATCAGGGTGCCAGTGTGATCAGGTTCTTGGTGAGCGCTCCCTTCCTGGTTAAGTCCTCATATAACTTTTCCTTGGTGTGTGCATGAAGAAAGAGAGAGCCAGAGAGAGATACAGAGACAGAGAGAAAGACAGAGAGACAGAAAGAGGGAGAGAGAGAGAGGGAGAGAAGAAGCATGGGTAGGGGGAGAGAGAAAAATGTCAAGTCTACTCTTTTTATAAGGACACTAATTTCATCATGGGGATTCCACCTCAGGACCTCATTTAAACCTAATTACCTCCCAAAGACCCCATCTCCAAATACCATCATATTGGGGATTAGAGATTTAACATATGAATTTGAGGAAGCCACGTTCAGTCCACAGCAGTAACCTAAGTATCTTATAAATTATCTAAATTAAAAAAAAAAGACAAAAAAAACCCTTAGGATTAAATGTACACAAATGTATACAGTAGGCCCTTCATATCCATGGGTTCACATCCTCAAATTCAGCTATCTACATTAAAAATATTTTTAAACATAAAAGAGTTATGTTGTTACTGATGTGTACTATGTAGTTAGGCTTAAGATGGTTGCATGGGCACTGAAAGTGTACAGACATTTTTTCTTGTTATTATCCCTAAATAATACAGTATAGAACTATTTGCATAGCATTTAGATTGTATTAGGTATAATAAATAATCTAGATGTGATTTAAAGTATATGGGAGGGTGTGCATAGATTATACACAAATACTATGCCATTTTGTATAAGGGATTTGAGCATCCACAGATTTGGGTATCTGCAGGGGTATCAGAACCAATTTCTCATGGAACCAATTTCTTAGCGACAAATGTACTTTCTATAAACAATGAAGAAATCACTCCATTACTAACAGGTTAATTTAATTTTTCTAGAAAATCCTTTTTTGTTGAGTAGGTTGGTAAACAGAGTAGGGAAAAGATTATTCTAGGTATGGGATATGGATTAAGAGAACTCTTGAAGTTGGCAGAAGGTATGATAAAATACCATGACTCTATGCTCAGAATTGTGCTAAGTGCTTTATATAGATTATTTAATTTTAATTAAAACACCTTTAAAATTGGTTATTTTATTACTCCTATTCTACAGTGGAGGAAACTTAGGTTTGAAAAATTTGAGCCACAAGCCCAAGGTAAATTAAATAATTAGCAAAACCATGACTTGATGCCAAGATTCCTGATTCCAGAACTAGGCTCTTAAACATCTCACTCTAAATCCTCTTTCAGAATTTCACAATGAGCAACTTTCCATCTTTACAGTAAACTTGTTTTTTGAAAAGACTGGTTTCATATTTGTTTTACGTTAGCATCTAATAGCAAGCTGGATTTACTGTCCTTTTCATAAAATTTTTAATGAGTAATTAACACATTTATAAAGCCTCTAATCCAATTCACTATAATTTTCTGAAGATTTTTTAAAAATGCTATTATTTAATAACCAATGATTACCAGTTGAAGAAAACATGTGTTTTTTATAGCTCTCTTTTTAGTAAATATGGCTTGTTTAAGACAAGATAGAATAAAGAGCTTATATGTGCATATCAATTAATAAAACACTGCAGTGAGGAAATCATTAAATTAATAAATCAAGAGTACAGAATTATCTGAACCAGAAAACAGAATTTAATATAAATCTCAAATTTCTGTATGTTACCTTGCATTTTAATTTTGAATTGAGCTAAAGAAAGCTCAAATGTGAAATAAATAAGAACACTTTTTTAAACTTTTGCAAAAATATTAAATCTATTATGTTTAATTTTGCCATATTTTACTTAAGTACATAAATGACAATCAAGAACACTTGAAAATAAAACAACAACAACAAAAAACAACTATAGTCTATGGCCATGCTACCCTGAATGTACTCGATCTCAAAAGTGAAGCAGGGTCGGACCTGGTTAGTACTTGGATGGGAGACCAGCTAGGAATACCCAGGTGCTGTAGGTGTTAATAAAAAAATTAAAAAACAAACAAACAAAAAAAACAACTATATACCAGACATTTTGAAAAGTACATTTGACTAAATAATTCCCAATTTTAATTTTTTGGACTAAACGAAATATGAGTACATTTATAACAATTTTTTCAGTGCTTTTGAGAATTATTTTCAGTTTCCTGGAAAGAAATCTTAACAAAGAACTATTCAAAAACATAACATAGTACACATTTTTGTTTATTTTGCCTGCATTGCAGCACCTCGTTATAACACCCCTGAAAACATAAAAAATAAAAAATTACAATTTACTTTCTTTAAGGCACCCACAGATATGTAAGAGTAGCAAAATGAACTTGTTTTTTTATTAACACCTGAAACAATTTTTGTGACTTCTGAGAAATACTCCTCATTCCTTAAAGATCTTACCTTCTTGCTTATTGTCTCTTTCCCAGATATTACTCCCATTTAATTTTTGGTATCTAGTCGATTTGACTGAAAACTTCATCTCTCAATTCCTTCATAGCCTCTTTTCCAGTGATCCCTCATGGTCATATCCCTACCAATCCCTGAAAATTCTCCAGAATCTCAGTCTCAAGCGTTTTATTCTCTAATCATCACATTCTACCTGTCCAGCTTACTTTCTCTAATACTCTAATTCCAAAGATCCTTCTATTACACTGGTACCTAAAATCTATTGATACTAATATCTGTCCATTAAATTTCATCATTATTATCTCTTCTTTTTATTCTCTGCCCAGCAATCGTGAAACTGAATGTGGCTGGAGAAAAACACAAATTTGCTGAACAGTTGAATTTCAATGACTACAAATCTTATAAGAGTTTGTTTTTACTAGCTTTATTGAGATATAATTGATATGTAATATTGTATTAGTTTTAGGTGTACAACACGATGATGATTTTTGATATATGTATATATTACAAAATTATTACCACAATAAGTTTAATTAATATAGCACCTCAAATAGTTACAATATTTTTTCTCCTGATGAGATCTTCTCTCTTAGCAACTTTCAATTATATCATATAATATTGTTCATTTTAGTCACCGGGCTATACATTACAGCCCCAGGACTTATTTATCTTATAACTGGAAGTTTGTTCCTCTTGACTGCCTTCACTCATTTTACCCACCTCCCAACCTCTGCCTCTGGCAACCATCAATCTGTTCTCTGTATCTATGAGTTCTGTTTTCTAGATTCCACACATGAGATAATATAGCATTTGTCTTACTCTCTCTGACTTATTTGACTTAGCAAAATGCCCTCAAGTCCTCTCCATGTTGTTGCAAATGGAAGAACTTCCTTCTTTGATATGGCTGAACGATATTCCATTACATGTACTATATGTATCACATTATCTGTATTTGTTGATGAATACAGATTGTTTCCATGTCTTTGCTATTGTAAGTAATGTTATGCTGCAATGGACATAGGGGTGCAGATATCTTTTTGAGATAGTAATTTTGTTTCCTTTTGGATATGTATGAGCTTTAAATGACACCTAGTATCATACTATTTCCCTACTCCATGCACACTCCCAGATTCCTTTATAACTATTTAAAGCCTCTCTCTCCTCAAACCCATAACACCTTCTCTTCCAGTCTCAATCTTAGATTCTGACTTATTTTCCTGATAAAATAGAAGCATTCAGAAGACAACTTTCACATGTTCCCACATCTACGACTACCTAGTTTCCAGCATCAATATACATATAATCTGCTTTTTCACCTCTTACCCCTGGATAGAATAATTGCCCATAGTCATCTAAATCCAGTCCTTCCACATATGTGCTAGGCTCCATCTCCTGTCTCGAAGACATCGCTGCAGCCCCTTCTCCTCTCTCTCCTCCATCATCACTGACCTCTCCCATCCTTCTTTCTCTCTCACTCCTTTCTATCCCTTCCTGGATCCTTTCATTAACATACATACATTTTCTTATTTCCCCCATCCCTTCCATTTTGATAAGGCGCTTTGCTCACGAATCTCGTAAACTTTTCCCTCACAACCAGATGTTAGATAGCCACATATTTTGGAAGAAATTATCTCCATTTTACTTTAGTGAAGGTTTCAATGAGTTGTTTGAAGCTAAGAGGGAACATGGGTTAGAAATAAATAAAGATCTCTATCTCAAAAGGAGATCTTAATGAGGAGGTATACTTTATAAAATTATGTTCTGACCCTACCTTTATATCATTACATCATGACTGTAATGTAACTTAAACAGCTGACTACTGCAAACACAAGGAAGAAGGAGCATTGGACAATCTGCTGGAGAAGTGTTTCCATATGTGTCGAAGGAGCAATGTTAATAGGGACAGCCCCTTTCCTCAAGTTAACAGGGACAGTTCCTTTAATCTAAAGAACATCATCAACAGATGATGAGGATTCCAGCAGCAAGGAAAACAAGTTCCTTAGGATAATGTTGTAATCATACAGGCTAAGGGCACACAACAAAATGCAAACATGGTGAAGGAATTACTTTGAATCATGGCTCCCTTGGTTAAGTAGTGAAGTTTAAGAGCAATCAGTTGGACAGATCATTTCCTGGAAAATGATTTCTATATTTTGACAGAGCATTGGTTAGTTTGCAACCCAAACTGATTATGATGCTGTTTAAACTCATTAATACCAAAAGAATTAATCTTTAATGGAAAATGTTAAAGAAATTGCCAAATGCAGTCCAACTGAAATTCTAGAAGTGGCTGTATTCTTCTGTATTTCCTAATTATTTTATGCTCAACATTACTTTTCTTTAATGGCAGATTTAGTCTATTAAAAACGTGTGTTCAACACTGAAATAAGAAAGGACACATTTAAAGGGGCAGATGCTATGTGGATTGTTTAGCAGTGTTAAGTCACTGCCTCAAATTGTTCTCTAAAATGTTTTCAAGTTTAGCTAGATAGAGCTGCTATCTCACCACTATTGCTGAAATAATTAACAAAAATCCCAAAATAATCACATTTCTAAAATGACATGTCATTCCCCAATAAAACTTTTAAAATAGTTTTTATCTGCACTCTCCATTTCTCTCAGGTTAGAATTGAAACTCCTATATATGCTTTAAAATCATCTGGCCTCTGTTTACCTCTCCTACTTCATATACTGCCATTCTCTGATCTAATTCCTCAAATTTCAAGCTCCAAGCAAATTGAACTCATTTTTATTCCCCAAACATGCCATACCATTACTTCTCCCCTGATTTTTGCATATTCTTCATATGAAAATTGTTGCCCCTTCAATTTATCTTTTAACTCATACAGGTTTCACCGCCTCCCAGAAATGTCTCCTGCTCCTTTAAGACTGTAGGAGATGCCCTCCTACATTTACCCTAACACTTTGTGATTGCTTATTTGCAAGGTCCAGGTCCATATTTATGCTCAGGGGTCTCTAATTCATTGTTGTAGTCCTAGTACGCAACGCTCAAAAATTTTGAGACAGATATCAAAATTTACAAACTATCACACACATTATCTCATTTGATCATCACAACATCTTTGTGAGTGGGTGGAATCAATGTTATTATTATCATCTCAGTTTACAAATGAGGAACGTGAGATTCAGGGAGCTGAAATAACTAACCCAAGAAGAGGCAGATAAAAATAGGCAGGAGTTTGGTTCTAGATCTTCATGTTATAAACCGCATACTTTATTCAAGTAAAAATTCTAAATCAACCATACTGTTCACAAGCCTTGAACACAAGCCTTGAAAACACGAGCGGCAGATATGAAAATATGCATCAATTCCTGAAAACTTATTAGTGATCTCAGAAATTAACTAGCATTCTGTGACATATATTTACTGGCATCAGCACTTTAATAAGGTGGAGACAACACAAACCTGAAAAAATATTAAATCTAGAAAAGCCAATTCAATTGTTTCCCTAGTAGATAAAATTTTGTGTTGTATTTACGAACATTGTCTGTGAGAAGATGAAAAATTTTAATATGGGAATTCTCTGTGCCTTTTCTAGTCTATTAAGACCACCACTGCATTTGACATCAGTTTTTGAAAGGAGAATATGTTATACTCCCTAAATCTTCTTCACCAAATATCCATCTACCAAATTTTCTCACTTCATTTCCTAAACTTGTTCTATGAAGAGAGGGGAGGGTAAAATAAGTGGCAAACAAGCAAAAATATTACAAACATAATTGTTTTCAAAATCTGAGAACTGGGTGAACTGAAAAATGTTGAACATAGCTGACAAAAACGCTCTGCTCAGGTATTGTTTTATAATTTAAGATAAGGTAATATTTGTTAGCCAAAGACAGTCAAATGTCTGGTTTATGCACAGAGAAGTTGGTATGAAAAAGGTAGATATTTATCTATTTCAAACATTCTTTTTTTCAACCTACAGAGTTTAGCTATGTGTACCAAATTATCTGAATCGATATAGAGAATTCCAAAATTTCCAGCATGAGGTGGAGCTGACACAGAATCTGGGAATGCAAAAGGAAATGGGACTAAATATCTATTTCCTGTTGCCTGCAGCTTCCATAGAAAATAATATGTAGCATGAATAACTTAAATATCTGCTCCTGAAAGCCTACATAGATATTCTGTGCACTAGATTTTGAACCTAAAATTATGACTTAATGACTTATTAAGTAAATTTTTATTATATAGTAGATGCCACAATGCTTTTCATGGTATTTCATCAGGCTGGATATGTCATATTGAGGTGACATGATCCTCCTTAGAAGATCTGGTGGTGATTGCAGGAAAAGAAGATCAACAACACAGGGTATACAACATTTCTTGAATTTGTGCCTGGGTTTTCTGACCTCGGAGATATCCAGTGTATTAACAGAAGCTTTGGGATTGGAATCCCCGATTTATATTGCTCTTAAAATCCTAAAATCTGGAGAATATCAGGATAAACAAGGTATTAATAAGTCATTTAATCTTTTATTCTCCCTAGTAAATAAAAATAAAAAGAGTTTTTTGGCTAAATAGGTTTTGGAAATTATGAGTGTCATATCATCCTCTGAAATTCTCAACAGTATTCTGGTATATTAGAACTTCTATGAAACTTCAGTAAAGAAAGCTTTCTAACTTTGTGTAACCTAATCTTCTTCTTTTTATTTACTTATCATCCTTTGCCATCCTATGAGGACACACTTGGAAAAGTGCTGACCTAGTCTAACCCTTTTTGCATATTTGCATCTCTGAGAACATTTTGCTTTATTGCTATTAAATTCTTCCAAAATGCAGAAATGTCTGTTTTCTCCCACTTCATGGCAGCACATGACAGTTTGTCTTATGAGGATATTTCAGCTCTGGGTAAACAGAAGAAAGTGTCTCCAGTCTGAAATGCGTGACTTTCTCAGACTCCTTCTCCAAATCCCTATCCAGAGCTGGTTTGTTAAGTGTTGTGGGTGGTGGTAACTGCTGTTTACTTGGTTTATTTTGTTGTTGTTATTGTTATTGTTATTGTTTTGTTCAGTAAGCTTTCTTATCTTCCTTCTTCTGGGTACAGAACCTGCTCTCCTCCACTGTAGATTCTGTTCTTGAACTATCACCTCCTCTTCCTGGTAGCTGTGATGAATCCAGGAATAAGCACATCATAAAACAGGGCCAATCAAGGTCCCTCTACAAGATTAATATGTTGATTTTGGGGAAGAGCAACACTCTCTCATGCCAGAATTCATTAAATTGAGAGGATATGATGTCTCCTGGTAACATGCTTCTCTAGCAAAGGAAGATAGCCTATGAAGCCATGCAAAAAGAAGCAGTATAGACAAGGAAAGTGGTTAAGTTGGGTTTCTGGTTCTCATGCCTGAGAACCTAAGTTTCAAAATGCTTTGATACTGTGAAAAACAGAAGTATGCTTCCCTGTTTTGATCCATTATTTTATTAAGATTATGTAAATAAAATGATTAGGAGCACCCTTCTTCAAAAGGATCAGATTACCAGTGCATAACTTTGATTCAGAGACCTTATAAACAGAAGTGGGATATAAAACTGAAAGCAACAAATGAACAAGATAAACAAACAGAGACTCATGGACACAGACAACAGTTTAGTGGTTACCAGAGTGAAAGAGGGGAGGGAGGGAGGTAAATAAGGGTAAAAGGGGTCAAATATGTGGTAATGGAAGGAGATTTGACTTTAGGTAGTGAACACACAATGCAGTATACATATGACATATTATTCAATTGTACACTCAAAATCTATACAATCAACATCAACCCAATAAATTAAATAATAAAATTTAAATGTAAATTTCATTTTTGGTAAATTATTTCTGTATTATACTTACTTTTGCAGTTAAAGAGAATTTATTAATCAAGGCTTAAAAGCAGGCAAAGATTTCTCTTTATTTTTTTACTGTATTTGAATTTGATAGTCTTAGGTAATTGTTAAAATTTGTAGTTGGAACTGACCCAGAAATAGCAGGGAGTAAATATATTTCCCTGTGGAATCTTCAGCACTTTGCGTTCTGGTACATGTTGGATGCAAGGGGGTGTGAAGAACAGGGTGCGGAGGGGATAAAAAACAGAATCCTCTATTCTGACTTCTTTACAACGTTCTTCATTAAACACTCTGTACAAGGCATAGAAGAAAGTGTCCCCTTGCTCACTGTGCCGTTCCTGTTTAGCAAATGTCGTCCTCAAAGATGTTATTGACTGAACAAAATGTTTTGTGTCTGGAACTTTAGGTTAGTGAGTCAAGCATTGGTACAATGAAAATAAAAATAATGCCATACTGACTTGAACTCCGAGATCTAGCTCCACTCTGATAGCATTTAAGAAGATAAGTGGCAGACTGCCATGACATGTATGCTCATGTCCTGATGGATGTGCCCAGAGACGTGTTTAGTTCTTGGGTTCCTTCCCACATGGCACCTCCTGCTGCAATTTATTGACACCAGATGTTCTTTGTATCAGTAAGACTTGTAGCAATGTCTATTTAAAGTTAAATGGAGTAATTGAAGCCAGAGCATCGTACTTTGAATGAAGTAAATCAAAGCACATCACAGTCATAAAAATGCAGACTAGGGAAAGCATGAATGAGAGAAATCTATTATAAAAAGAAAGCCAGACTAATAGAGACCAAAAAGCTCTGATTAAAATTTATCATCTCACACAACACTGATAGAAATCAATTGGTAACTGGTCAGAGCTCTGACGCCAGAATTAGTGGGCATGCCTCACTATATAAATTAGGCAGGAGGCTTTTGTCATAATGACCTCCTTCTCCATGACAGCTCATGGAAAACAAGTCTTCACTTGAATCACTGTGGGGATCAGATGCAAAAACTCCAGCTAATGATAAGAGACATGGACTTGAAGCCTAATCATTTTACTAACATAATGCTTCAGACAGAGGTTTTAACAAATCAAGGCTTAACTAATGATTGATGGTAGGAAATAGAGACATGTTTTAAAGTCTGATTTAAAAAAAAATTAAGACAGGAAGGACAGTGTGATTAGAAAGGCTCAAAGCAAACCATGAACCATGAGTATTAATATATGTGGATTTTAATAGGTACAGGCCTGGCAGCCGGCAGCCAGCAGCCAGCAAAAACTTAGACTGATTGAAATGAAATGAGAACTTTTTGTATTACTCCTACTAAATTGAATCATCAGAGGCAATCATAAATATACCAAATTATAATACTAATTTAAAAGTACAGAAATCAAAGCTATTAAGACTAAAATTATAAAGCTCAAGCATGGCAGAATAATATTTTAAAGAAGTTAACTGATGTTTTACTTTTAAAATTTTTTCCAGGCATTTTCTCTTATCTGTGGCCTCATGCAGGCAAATACTTGACTCTGTATTTATCACTTCTGCAAAGGGATGTGACAGGACACAAAGCAGAAGGAGCCTTTCAGTCTGACTTTTAGTGCTCCAAAAGCTTAAATTCCTGTGTAGAAATTTTAAAGATTTTGAATAAAATGTACAGGAAAAGCAAAGGGAAAAAGAGGGTATGTCATGCCTACTCCTACTCAGACTAGAAAAATAATCCCCCGAGTGAAGGGAAGAAGAGAAGAGATGGTAAGAAAGTAATAAAAAAAAAAAAAAAAGAGAGAGAGAGAGAGAGAAAGAAACTAGAGTTTTGGAGAGAGGGGACTCTGTGCCCTGATTTCAGAGAAGAATGCTCAGATTAGGCTCAGGGAGGCAGCAAACCATCAGTGAGAATAAATAACATTTGTAAAATGGATCCAAGCAGATAGAATTCTGGACAGACGTGCAGAGTTTCCATTACCACATCGTGGACCAAAAACTGCAGGACAATGTCCATGCCTTAGGTCTGGCTCCGACGTAGAAGAAAATGTCAAGACTTGAAGGAAAGAGCCTTGAGGACAGGAACATGTGTCATCTCAAGAAGGATCTGTGTGTCTGAACGACTAAGGACTCAATAGGGCAAGGTAAGTCTCTGAGAATTCTTGCTCAGATAGATAACTCGAGGGCCAGATGTGCCACAATATTTTAGTACTACAGAAAACCCTGTAACAATCCTTCTGTAGAATGAAGCTTTGATTAAAAAAATAGGTTGTGATATAAAAAAACAAATTATACATTTAGAGTTGAAAACATATTTATAACTACTATAAAAGTATTTCAAATGCCTTAGAAGAGAAAAATGGAATATACAAAATACAAAATAGAGTGATCTATGTAAAATAATGAAGAGGACAAAATAGTTATTGCATAAATATGAATCGTTGAGTTCATCAAAATGACAAGTTCAGCAAAAAAAAAAAAAGTGTGACTCCTGACAACTGTGGAGTCCCACATCAAGGTAGGTGGATAGCACCTAATATCTTTTTCTTCTTAATTGTCTTGAACCGACCTAGCTCCTGGTATTGGCCATTCTGACACATGACTCCATCAAACAACTATCCACCACATAACTGTAGCCTGGAAAACTTTAGGCACATCAAACAAAGGAAGATATTCTGATTGCAAGTTAAAAGCAATACTTGTAGCTATGGCGAGGTAGGGGAGTACTTCTAGATGGCAGAAGATACAGCAGAGCAGAGGGTAGAAGAAAGTGAAGACGTTGAGGCTCCCGGTTGTTCACAGCATCTTAACTGAGCAACTAAAATTCTAAAACAATAAAATAAAATAAAAAGACAAATATTACAGCTCCCAGATTTTTTTAAAAAGTAAAAACACACAGGATATTTTAAAGAAATTTCTCCTACTGTTTTCATGTATAAAAAATTTATCCATTTTTCACCAAAAAAAGACTGTGTCTTCATAAGATTTAAATTGTAGACAAAACTTTGAAAGTAGAAAAATGGATGGATACTTGGAAGAAAAAAAATTAAATCCTATATATATGGCAACCCTTTCTTCTATAAGGAAAATATGTAACTATAGAAAGTTAGAAAAAACAGAGGAAATAACTTTATAACCTCCAGATAAAAAAGAATTTCTTAAACAAGTTGCAAAAATCATAAACCATTAAGAAAAGGTTAATAAAGTTATGTCTATTTAATTTAAAATAAAAGACACATTTAAAGGTAAAGGATAAAAGATAAGCCATTGGTCAGAGGTCATACTTACAAAATACACAGAGTACAAAAGTTAATTTCTAAAATATGCTAAAAACGTGCATGCATACACATGTACGATGAGATACCATAGGATACCATTTCACACATTCTTAAGACTAGTTGCATTGATAAGTCTAATTAATAACAAGTTTAGAGGTGGATATGTGGAAAAAAGGTCTATGCTGGCAGGAGTATAGGTTGATGAAATGATGTAGAAGACAATTTGTTATAACTAATATAGTTACACAGTTCTAGAGGCTGGAAGTCCAAAATCACAGTGTGTGGAGGGTTGGTTCTTCTGAGGGCTTAGAGAGAGAATCTGTTCCATGCCACTCTCCTAATTTCTGGTGATGGTCTGGGCATTCCTTGAAGTGACTGCATTACTCTAATCCCTGTCTCTGTCTTCATATGTCTGTTTGTGTTCAAATTTCCCTCATTTTATAATCATCTTGGATTAAAGTCAACTAATAACCTCATCTTAACTTAGTTAAATCTATAAGAACCTATTTCCAAAGGTCATATTCACAGATACTAGGAATTAAGACTTCAACATACAGTTTTTTGGGAAGACACAAGTTAACTCATAACAATTATATATAGTTTAGAATCCCTGCTGATGGTGGAGATGACTTCTTAAAATAAGTGAGACTTAAGCTAGAGACCACAAAGAACTGCTACCAGCAGAAAGCATTCAAGGTCAGAGGAATCAAGTATGAAAAATGACAAAGTGAGAAAGATCACACACATTTGAAAGAATCACTTTCATGCTTAGAATTAGTTTTCAGCACTTGGAAGAACATCAACAATAACGTGACCTAGCCTCTCCACTTACTTTTTTCATTTAACGATTCATTCATGCAATAACATTACCAAGTGGTAGGCACCTGCCTAAGTGCAGGAGATATAATACTGAGTTAGAACAGGCAGAGCTCTTGTCTTCATGGAGGAAAGAGAGTTAATAAAATAGTCACATGAACAAATGTAATTTGTTGGTAAATGCTGGCATAGAAAAATGCATAGAGTGAGGAGAGCATGTAAAAGCTCCATTTGATCCGGTCATGGCAACAATGTTTCTCTGAAGAAGTGACAATTTAATCCACATCTGAAGCTGAATGAAAATTCACTAATCAATAAAGGAAAATATAGCTTTTTGATGAAGGAAAGGCATGTGAAAACATCCTAGCAGAGAGGAGCTTGGTAAGAACAAGAATATGGAGGAAGCTATGATGGCTGAAGCATAGAGGGTGAGAGTGAGCATGGTAGGAGATGAAGCTAGAAATGCATGAAAGAGCCAGAGCACATAAAGTTTTATAAGACATAAAAAAGTGATACTTTTATTGTGGGATCAAGGCAAAGGCTTAAAGATTTTTAAGCAAAATAGTGGAATTATTAAATTTAGGCTTTGTAAACATAACTCTGGTAAGCATCCTATAATTTACAGATAGGAACACTAAGAATCAAAACAAGTGTTTTTGCCAAAGTCAAATAGCTATTTGGAAGCAGAATAGACCTAAAACCAAAGCCTCTTGCCTTTTTCTTTGCGAAAAGCAAAACACCTAAAAATCACGTAGCTCTTCCTCCAGCCTTCCCCATCTAAGTAAACAT
>NW_011888849.1:7389381-7397246 GCF_000151845.1 Pteropus vampyrus | reverse complement strand
ATGACAGTGTAATAAGTGAGGGAAGTTGTTCTTGAAAGGAGGCAAAATTTGAGCTAGTTGTATTAGGAGAAAAGCAAATTTTTTGTTTGTTTATTTTAGGGAAAGAAACTCCTTTTGGATAGTATACATATGCTTAATTAATAGTATATATCTGGTTCTTCCCATGATAACTTACATAGATAACTTACATAGGAGCCAGATGAGCTAAAAATAGTTGGCTTGCTTTGCAAGAGAAAAATGTAAGAAGTTTTTCATGAATTGTTGGCAGCTGTTGGAAAGAATGGAAGAACCTGAAAGAAAAGGAAATGAGAATGATAGCCTAAGCAAGATGGTGGCATTCAGGAACAGAAGAAAAATTTAACTCATATAAATTTCCTGTTTTGGAAAATAAATCTTTTATAACTTTAGAACAATAATGCCTAATGATATGCCATATGGTATCCTTCTTTAGTTGCTACAAACCTAAAAATCTTCTAGAGAAGAACATCTGCCTATTGATATGTCTTTGAAAAAAAAAAAAAGTAAATAAGGGAAGATATTAATGAACACAAGACAAATTTTCTTTTAAGAAATACATATTGATGAAAGATAATCCATGAAAAGAGAAAGGGAAGATGTGAATATTACACATTTCTCAAATGATCTAATAATAAACTTATAAAATGTCATATGTTTATAGATGTTTCACTGTTTCTTAACTTTACAAATTAATGTACCAATAATTTGAGAAAATAGTGTTATCAATACTGCCGACTCTGATATCCATTTCATCAAAGTTATCAAATTTATAGACATATAGTTGTTCATAACACTTCTTTTTTATCCTTTTAATGTTTGTAAAACCTGGAGAGATGTCTCTTCTCTTATTTCTGATGTTGGTCATTTGTGTCCTCCCTTTTCGTCTTGAGCAGTTTGACTAAGGCTTATAAGTTGTATTGATCTTTTCGAAGAATTAGTTTATAGTTTCATTTTCTCTATTTCATTCTGATTACTTTCACATAGTTTCATTGATTTTCTCTATTTCATTCTGATTACTTTCACGCAGCTCACAGTGGTTTCCTGAGTTATAAGCAACTGGCCCAATAAGGTCAAGGAAGCACAATGAGGATTCTACCACTGCATTTATGTAGGCTGAGGCTACTTCCATCATCTTGTCACCATATGCAAAAGTGTGTGCTGTCACAAAATCAATACACAGAAGCAGGCAGACCTTAGAGACTGAGGAAATCTGGATCTTGATATTTTCTTTGAGTCCCAATCAAGCTGAATTTATAGTCTCTTTCGGGTGTTTTATTACATGAACTAATAAATTCTTTTTTTTGATTAAGGCATTTTGGTTTGAAGTGTGCGTGCAACTTACAATCTAAAGAATCCCATCTGATAGAACAGCTTTTGCAGCTTAGAGATGGGACAAGTCTATATAATAATGATAATAACAACAAAACAACAACAGCAAACAACAACAACAATTATAAAGAGTATCCACAATTATAGAACAGCAACAACAATAATAATAATAAAGAATATCCACAATTATAGTAGAAGAAACATAAAACTTTTGCTCAAGATGACAGACTATGTCGACATGGGAATTCTGCCTACCTAACTAACCTACCCTCAACATGCACTTACACTTTCCATCCATAAAGAAACACTTGCTAAATTGTCCTTAAAATTTAAATACATATATTAAACTCAAGAGTAAAAAAATTAAAAAAGGGTAATTTCAGTTTATAAGAGGAGACATAGAAAACATAGCCATAATAATGAATTTAAGAGATCCAAGGGCATACATATGTGCTCTCAAAATGACTGGGACTGAAGTTTAATACTCACACAAGAAATATTAAGTAACAATTATATAACATGTACTATATTACAGATACTGTTCTTAGCACCTTTACATACATCAAATTATTTAATCCTTACACAAATCTATGAGGTCTGTACTATTATTATTATGTCTCATTTTTGAAGAGACTAGATTAGGTAAATTAATTTACCTAAGATTACAGAACTGGTAAATGATATAAAAGGAAATAAGAAAATCTCTACCAATCCATGAACAAGGACTAGAAACTCTCTACCTCACTAGTCTAGGGGAACAGCAAAAAGCACTTGCCCCACATGGAACTAAAATCAAATAGAGATTCATATACACCAACAACCCCGCAAAGAAAATCAGAATCCTTATTCTCACCTGAATAAGAGTGAGTAATAAGGTGTAGAAACCTTGAGCTAAAAGACTCACATAGAGGCTAGGCAGCAGCAACTAAGAAATCCATCTTATAGGAGAGCTTCCACAGGTATGCTGGGATGATTACATATGGTAGGACTTATATCTCGAGGTATGCTGGGATGATTACATATGGTAGGACTTATATCTCGAGGTATGCTAACATAATTTTCATAGAATATGAGCTTAAGGCAAAACTTATAAAATACATGAAAAAGTCTATCACCAAGAAACATAATTCATAGACTCAACAAGAGAAAGGATTCATACTTGTGAAACTAGAGATAATGGAGCAATCTCAAAATGACTTTAAAGAAGCATATTTAAATTGTTCATAGAGATGAAATGGTGTTGTCTATTTTTTTTAAGCACTTCCAATGTGCCTGCATCATGCTCTACATGACTGCTCAATTAAACTTAACAACTACATGAGGTAAATAGGCTTTTTTTTTTTTTCTCCTATTTTAGTGTGAAGAGCTTAAGTTACTGATCCAGGGTTATATATCTAGTAAATGAGGAGGCCTGAATTCAATTAATTGTCCAGAGGCAATATTTAACAAGAGAGCATATTAAGGTCCTTACTAGGCCCAAAATATATCACTGCCATAGTGTCTTCAGTGGTCTAAAGCCACCCAATCTATTTAATTTAATTCATCATCTAATTAATGTACATTCACTTCATGTTCAAACTCTGGAGACATATTGATAAGAGAATGTAGTTGCCTTTAACAAGGCTGTAGTTTAGAACAAAATCAGAAACATGAGATGATAAATTTAAAAGTAGCACATAGTATGATAAAGTAGTGTACGCTTCTGAATTAAATTTACAACTTAAGTCATTCAAACAATATGTTTTAGAAGAAGGTGGGTCATTCAAACAATATGTTTTAGAAGGAGAGGAAGGAAGATGTCTGTGGAAGAAGACAAGTCTAGCAATGTCTGCTGTGAGCCACTGTGTAGAACCAAGAAAGAAAGAATAAAACTCACTCCTTATTTGCTCAGGGTGGTGAAGATAAAACCAAAACATGCCATCTATAAAAACTGTCCCAACACAAGATGACCAATTTGCAGAAACCAATTTTACTTTGAAGTAGAAATTATATTCACAAAAGAATAGGTACTATAAGGTTGGAAAAAAAAAAAAAAAAAAAAGTCCCGTAGAGATATAAGAGTACAAAGGGACCTCAGAGTCAGTGGAAGAAGTTAGGTGCCATCTTAGTGCCCTTTCTCATTGTGGAACCCCGTGTCATGATCTAACAATTTTTTTTTGGGGGGGGGGGTGGTACTGGAATAAATTTTGGAGGATTTGAAGCCCTGGGTGAAGCAGCTTGGAAGCAGGTAAAAAGCCCTGGGTGAAGCAGCTTGGAAGCAGGTAAAAATCAGCAAAAATATGCGCTACTTCGAAAACTTAAGCGATCATGATCTCAAGACACAAAGCTTGGGGAGGTCTAGTCCTAAAGACCACCAAGAGACCTTACAATTCATAGTAGATAACGAAAGTTTGGGAGTATTATTTTAATTTTTATTTAATGGAAATTATTTCTCTATACTTGTTTTCTTCCACAGGAAAGGAGATTAGTGACTGAAATGCTCTGACTTTGTCACCTGGTTCATTCTGCTCCAGGGGAGGTGCCGCGAACCATCTGATTGAATTTGCATAGAACAAAGTAGTTGACCTTCCTTCCTCACTGGATATATCATTCATCAGATCTCAGCTGTTCTTCCAGGGTAAGTTCTCTCCATGACATAGCAAAAGCTGCCCCGGTCTAGTTCTTCTATATTTGTATGGATAAGTCTGGATAGATAAGCACACTTACCCACCAATATAAGCCATGCCTTCCATTCTCATCTTCATCTATAATAATAGTGACATTTTGATACACCATTTTCTATGTTTTAAAGCTCCTCAAGTGAATCAGAACACAAATGTAAAAGAAAAATGATATTTATTTTACTTTCTATATATCAGCAGTATCTGATAGAACCTGTTGTAATGATAGAAATGTTCTTTAATTTACACTGTCCTACACGGTAGTCATGTGTGGTACTGAGCACATGAGATGTGGCTAGCACAACTGAAGAAATAAATCATTTTTAATTGTATTTAACTTTAATTAATTTAAATTTTAATTCAAAATTTAATTCAAAATTTAGTGACTCCAGCAACCTTTAGACCCTAATGCCTTTTATTCTCCTGCTTTTTCTTTCCTTCTTTGAATCAGAAGGAATATATGTAGCAGCTTATAGAGCTGAATAAATACAGAAGCTCCCCCTTATCTGTGGTTTCTCTTTCCAAAGTTTCAGTTACCCATGGTCAATGTGGTTCAAAAATATTAAATGGAAAATTACAGAAATATACAATTAGTAAGTTTTAAATTGCATGTGTTCTGAGTAGTGTGATGAAATCTTGGGAAATTCATTTCCGTCTCACCCAGGACCTGAATCATCCTTTGTCCAGCTTCTCCACATAGTATACCCATTACTCACAATAGCTGTGTAGTTTATCAGGTATTGCAGTTCTTTTATTCAAGTAACCCTTATTTTACTAAATAATGGCCCCATAGCACAAGGCTAGTGATGTTGGCAATTTGGATATGCCAAGGAGAAGCTGTAAAGTTCTTCCTTTAAGTGAAAAGATGTTTATGCACCTATAGGAAAAAACAACATATATGTCGGGTTAGATACTATCCATTTTGGGTATCCATGGGGGTCTTGGAACATATCCCTCATGTATAAGAGAAGACTACTATAATGTGTTTATACACAAATTCTATCTTGACTAAAACCCCAACGAGTATACCATGAAGGAATGTGGTGGGCGAGAAAGAAATTGTTAATAAAATGTATGGGATTACTAGAGGAAAGACAATATCTTCAAAGATCTGGAAAGATTTCACTGAGTAGCCGCATTTGGACACTTCAGGAACTTCAGTATGAATCTCTATAAGGATAAGACAGATATCACCTAGTTTACAATTTTGCCCAGGGTTTTAATAATTTTGGAAGACAACAAATACAAATAAGCTGTCTTTCAATAAGTTGAAAGAGATGGTATTAAAATAAAATATAGGTATCTCTCTAGGTTCTATGAGGACCATATGTGTGTCTTTATCACTCTTTCCCAGGTATTGATGAGACAGTAATACATGGATGAAAACATGAATGATACACCACAAGGACAAGAAGTTCAAAAGGGTTTCACTAGCAGTTGGAACATGAACTAGAAGTTGAGGGCTCTCAGTCTGTCAAGAGCCTCATGGTTTTTTTCATCTCTTTCAGCAACTGCTTCATTGTTTTCCTTCTACAGGCCAATTTCCTTTACTTGAACATGATCTAACCCCATTCCACATGATCTCTGATCTCCTGGTTCAAGAGCTCCAATCTAAATATTTAGAATGTCTATGTTCCAATTACACATTTATCTTACTGGCTCAGCTTAAGCCAAGTGCCCCAAAAGGGCAAGGCAGGCAAATTACTGCTATAAATACTACCCCTAGTATTAGCTTTGATAATGAGATTAAGCTGAAATGGATGAAAATGCAGTTCATTAAGAGAACTACTCTAGGGGTTTCATATACATTATATATGTAGTAGATGAGGAAGCCAGAATTATTAAATCCTCAAAAAAAATCCTCAAAAGTGACTTATATTATTTTCTTTCTATAGATAAAAGTTCAGAGAAACTAAGAAATATCCAAGATATTAGGGATAGCGATAGCAAATGTTTTTGTACTAAAACATTCTGTTTCTACTTCCAATTACACTGTCAATATTCCTTAGTGGAATTTTGTATTAGGTAGGAAGTAGGCCTATTCTGACATATATCATGACTTACAGCTTGGTCCTTTCTGAACTCTAAATTTGCAAAGAGATTTTTTATGTAACAATTAGACCTATGGGTGTGTGGGTGGGTGTGTGTGTGTGTGTGTGTGTGTGTGTGTGTGTGTGTGTGGCACTTTCACTAGATGCTTTTAACATGGAAGGACTTAGAACCTTTTTTTCTGCTTTTCATGTAGGTTTATCATTTGTGGTAGTAACCCTAGAAAGTGCATTTTTATTAAAGTTCAGATTTTTCTAAAGGTAGATTTCTGTTTAAGAGTATTATTTTTTGTACCTTTTACTACAAAAGGTATTCACTTCCAGTTACAAAATAAATAAGTCCTGGGGCTATAACGTACAGCATGGTGACTAGAGTTAATGATGTAATTGAAAGTTGCTAAAAGAGTCAATTTTAAAAGTTTCATGAGAAAAAAATTGTAATTATGTTTGGTGATGGATGTTAACAAAATTATGTGGGAATCATTGTGCAAAATATACATATATCAAATTCTTATACTGTACACCTAAAATGAATGCAATGTTATATGTCCACCATATCTTCATTTAATATACATATATATGTTGAAAATATATTCAAAAAGTATATATACCTGTCTCATTAGAAAATATCTGAAAAAAATAGATGGACAATTTTTAAAAAAAGAGAGCATTGCCATTTAACCAAATCTCTCTTAATTTCTCCTTGAAAGAAAGAAGTGATGATTAGCCAAGTGTTATGCATTTTTGTTCTTCTTTAGATACTTGGGGAGGATGGAGAGGGCACTGACTCAAAATTCAAGCCTTTAAGTAAACAGATGAGCAGCAGACCAGAGATGACTTTAACAGCCTTTGTAGGAAAGAACCATTGTTAATGAGGAAAAATATCAATATTCTTAAATTTTCAGATGTGCAAAAGTCATCCTCTTTTCGGGAGTTTGTATAGACCCATGTTCACTACCATCTCAGTATTTGTGTTCCAAAATTTAAAATTTTTTTTAAAAGGTCTCAAAATGATGATAACAATAGATAACATTTGCTAGATATGAACTGTGCCCTATCCACCATGCTAAAAACTTCAGATGCATCATGTCAATCTTTACAACAACTTTATTAGCTAGGTATAATTATTCTCATTTGTCTCTGAGGAAACTGAGGCTGAGAGGAATGAAATGACTTGTGCTGCATCATGAGAGACTAAGTGGCAAAGTCAGAAGTTGTAACCATAGAGTCTGAATCTATAGCTACTGTCTTTAATTACTATATTTCTGTACTGCCTTCTTTAACTTTAGGCTTCTGTTAGCACAAAATCTTCACCCTATATTTAATTCAGTTTGAAAAAAAATTTGCCTGGCTTTTAATCTGCCACAGGGTATTTCATTTACCTTTACAAAGTCTCCCAAGATATAGTTATCTAAGTTTCACAGCTCAGCTCATGCCTAGCTAAACATTTTAAATATCCCTGCATTTATCTACGGTCGTGCCTCCCTAAATTTTTGACTATCTCACCACAGTAATTGCTTATAACAGAACAGTGCCTATCATACGATTATTTAAATAAATCATCATTCATTCATAAAAGATATCTGTATATGGCCACTAAAGAGTATGTTATAGAACAATACCTACTAACAAGGAAAATATCCCACACTAGGCTTTCAAGTGAAAAAAAAAATTCTATATTATCCCCTTAGGTAATGAAATATACAAAAATGTTAACATTGGTTACTTTTATTGAGTAGAATTGAACGTGTGTATTTATTTTTGCCTAAAATTTTCTATAAAGAGTTTATATTGTTTCTCTGAAAAGATA
>NW_011888849.1:7382274-7388033 GCF_000151845.1 Pteropus vampyrus | reverse complement strand
CATTAGACCAAATGGACATAATCGACTTTTACAGAGCCTTTCATCCCAGAACACCAGATTATATATTCTTCTCTAGAGCACATGGAACTGATGGTTTTTAATAAGGTGATAAGATCAGCTTTTCCTTTCAAAGGAGCATTTTTTGGTGCAAAGTGAGAATAGGTTATAGAGAGGCAAGAAGAGATACTGATAATCCATTTAGAAATGGTGAGAAATACCTTGACCAGGGTGGTCGTGGAAATGGAGCAAAATAGATGGATTCTAGAAACATTTAAGAGGTCAAAGAATAGAGGTGAGGAAGGGGAAGATGTATTGGGTGATTCTAGGATTCTGACTTGTAGAAGACAAAAAAAGTTGGAAAAAAACAAGATTTAAGAAGTCTAAAGAGTCATGAATTTGGATTTAGACATGTTCAGTTGAAGTGGTTTTGAGGCATTCAAGATAAGACATTATATATACACAAATAAGTATACGTACACACACATATATATGTGTATACACACACACACACACACACACACACACACATATATATGGAGCACAGAAAAAACGAAAGATATAAATTTGTGAATCACTAGCATATAGGTGGTACTCCAAACTTACATGCCAGTAATGATCTAAAAGGGATTCTCTAGAAGAGACTACGGAGTGATGAAGGAGAGAGCCTAAACTGAACATTGAAGACCTCTAATATAATGACAGAAGTAGATGAGCCTGAAAAAGAAAGAAAAAAATGAATGCCTAGAAAATAAGCAAAAAACAGGAGACATTGGTATCATAGAAATCAATGAAAAATTAGCATTTCAAGGAGCAGTTGACAGATTAAAATGCTACTAAGAAGGGGAAAAAAATGAAGACTGAAAAATGTTACTGAAATACAGCAACACTGGAGTTCATTATTGTCTTAAATAAGAGCTATTCAGGTAACATGATGGAGGCAGAAGGGAGATTTTTGTGAATAAGGAGTGCAGAGATGATAAGCAAATGAAGTAGCAAGTATTTGCAACTCTTTTGATAGGTATGGCTATGGCACAGAGGAACGAGATAAGGGCATAGCTGACAAGAGATTTTTATTTTGTTTGTTGTTGCTTTTCTTAATGAGAAAAATGAATGGAAATATTTCACTAGAACATAACTTTACAAAAGGCAGGAGTCTTTAACTAATTTATTCATAGACTTGTCCCTAGAATCTAGAATACTATGTGGTTCATAATAGGTATTCAACAAATATTCAGTGAGAGACATGAATCTGTGAGATTCCTTAGGAGCTGGGATAGGAAGGAATCCAAAGCACAGGTGGAAGGATTAGCCTATAGAGAAAGAGGAAAAGCTCTTATATCATAATAAAAAGAAAAAAATTACAGTATGGGGACAGATCTAGAAAGCTTTCTATGTTTTATAAAGTTTCTATGGCATGGCTCCAATTTCCTCAAAGTAGATCATACAGTTGGGTTTCAGATTCAGGTAAGGGAAAAAAAAATAAGGTTAGATAAGAGAATATCTGCAATTATTGATGAGTGTATGAGAGAGACACAGTAGAATCGACTAGCCATGGTGAAGGGCTCTTCGAAGCTGGTGATCATAAATTCATGTTGAAGCTCATCTCCACATCTGTGACTTTCTCTAGCAGAACCTGGATGCTTGTAAAAAAATGTAAAGACAGAGATAATTTGCTCATTTCAGGATTAGAATTTAAGCAAACAGCAAAAAAGAAAGACAGCTTTCAAATTTCTTTTGGAATTATTCAGAAAACACTTTGTTCTATCTACAGTCACTGTGTCATTGCCCCAAAGTGGTTGTGACTAAATATATAGAGAGGCATGAAATATTTAAAGTGAATAACTAAACACCAGCTGCTGTAGCTAAGAGGATTTCTAATCGTAAAGGAGATAAAACAAGCAAATATAAATAGGGCTTCCTAGCAATGAAGGAGACTCTTTCAAGCAATACACAGCCAGAGCAATAATAACAACAAAATGTCCCTGTATAAATCTCCCAAAGCCTGAACATCCTCCTTCAAAAGCAAAGAGATTAAGGAGTAGTCATTTGATAATGGAGGTGCTTGCAGATCAACCCAAATGATTAAAATTTTATTACTCTGTTGTTTCTCTAAGTAGTTTTTCTGAGAATAGACTCAATAAGATATAAACAAGAATTTTGCTTAAATAAAAATAAATTCCGTGATTAAGTAAATTTAGAAAACTGGCTTAAACAGAATCAGAGAGACTTTTGTACTACAGCGCCATTCTTACATAAACATATACCATGAATGTTTATTATTTTTTTTAAATTTTGATTATAGTATATAGATTTTTCAGGGCTATTTGGGTAGGAAAGCCTTTTTATGAGAAGTAGTTTATGGTTATTTTAAAATATTACTCTAACAAAATAAGACCACTTTTTCACATGAAAATTCACTACAGTGCTAATCAGACTGTACTTTTTTTTTCCTTCTATATAATCTTAATTCCTCATACTATAATTTAAACTAGAGTATCTCAACATGGCCCAAGATTATCTGTATTAGCATCCTGTAGCTCCTTGTTAAAATTGCAGATTTTTGTACCTTAATTTAAGACTTAAAAAATCTCTGTGATGGAGCCCAGGAATCTACTTTTAAGCAAGTGCCCAATTATTATGTTAAAGATTGAGAACTGAAAATTTAAGTCTACTTCCTCTTACCAGTTGTTATTGTCTACATAATAAGCTTTTACATACACTTAAAAACTGATATTAAGTCTCTTCTCTTTACCAAAACCTGATTTTTACAGGCTACCTTTGACCCTGTGCTTTTATAATAGCATCTGGCAAGAAATTCCTGCTTTATGTTCTCCACCTCCAGTTTGTTTCTAATTCTTTGCTGGTGATATGAAGTCTTTTAAAAGTAGAATGTGCTAGAAACTTTATGTAAGAACTTTCCTGCCAACGGAAAACAATATCATCCATGTCGATACCAGTGAAGGGGAGGATAACAAATTTTACCCATTAAAAAATCTAGGTATTGGTGGTATAGTGGTGAGCGTAGCTGCCTTCCAAAAATCTAGACTGACTTGTCTGATAACAAAAAAAAAAAACATTTTTCTTCTTCCTTAGATGAGAAATAAAAATGATTAAATTAACCAGAATATGACATACATTGCTCAGTTTGGTGCACCCATATAGAGTTAAAATGGGATTAAATTTCAGAGTTCTCTGTTAACCAAGTCATTCAGTGACTGGAGTGTTCTAATTGATTAAAATTCTCACCAATTGAGAGAAATATTTATAACATCATAAGTTAAATATCATAAAACATGCTTCATGTTAATATTGTATTAAAATCCAATAAATCTTAATGATTCAGAGTATAATTCAAGCGATTTAATGAATACTAATAAGTTCTTTGATTATCTTTGCATTTTAAATTCCAGTTTCATAAATTTTCTGATAATTTGAAATCTATAACAACACACCAGAATGAAAAATCAACAGAATTTGGATTTTTGTTCTTATTTTGCTCCTAACAGACAAGTCCTTAATCCTCCAAGGATCTCGATTTCTATAACTATAAAATGAAATAGTTAAATTAAGGTATATTTAAGTTCCCTTCTAGTTCTAAAACTCTAATTTCACTAGTTTTATCTTGTACGTGTGCAAGCACAAACACACACACAAAGAATTTAAACATGCTAGATTGAAAAGCATTGCATATGTATAACATACTCCTCCAAAGACATGAAAAATAGTTCCCATTAAATATATCTGTGGATGTTAAAATTCTTGCTTCCCATCAGTATTAAAGTAGTTACTGCTTTTCCTTTCATTGACTCCAATCAAGTGTTAAACTAACCTTAAAAAGAAGATAATTTATTCCATAGAAAGGACAACAACTTGCTTTCAAATGTGTACTTCCACTGCCTTTACATTTTGTTTAATTAGGGTGAGGAGTGTATGTTGGAAACTTTTGTATGGTACTGATTACTATTTGGAATGCAGTGTCCTGATTGAAGTAGTAATAACTGCAAGTCTACACAACTTGTATCAATAGTTGCAGCCATGCAGGAGCCACAGGTCCGATGTTATGTCTCTTGTCACTAACATGTGCCATTGTGAACCAGGCTACAGCACAAGGCCTGTCTGCTTCCTCACAATAGCTCTCATTCCCTGGGGAATACAAAGGCAGACAGCAGCTTTTCTCCTCTTTTCAACAGACACTCAGAGGGTCTGTTACTTATTATCTTTGGAAAAAAGGACATAGGTTTCCACAAGCAACTTAAGCTTGTATCAGTTCTGAGATCAGAGAAAATGAGGTAGGTCCTTGAGAAGCTTTGCAAGACAAACTTTATTGTTGTTGTTGCTGATAAAACTAAGATTCACAAGCATTCAGCAATTTTGACTAGATTCATTTAACTAACATTTTTATGACTATTTCTTTTGTGAAGGAAAGAAAGCTCAAGTAGAGAATCTGGGAGCCCACTGGATAGAAGGGATATTCTTAATGAGAGAGAGAGAGACAGAGAGACAGAGAGACAGAGAGAGAGACAGAGAGAGAGACAGAGAGACAGAGAGAGAGACAGAGAGAGAGAGACAGAGAGAGATAGAAAAAGAGATAAAGAAAAGAAAATTCCTGGACCCCACAAAGAGTTACAATCTGAGAGACATCCCTTTATCTCCAGCATACAACATGGATTGATATTTACCATAACAGATTTTATTTGCATCAGCCAATTGAATTCCATAAAGAAGTCACAGTATTTTTTAAGAGGGATAAAATGACATTTAAAAAAAGGAATCTTGAACTGGACTCTAGGAGAGCTGAGTTCTAATTATAGTTCTGAAACTGGATAGCTGTATGCTATTAGGAATATTGCTTAACATCTCTGAACCTTAGTTTCCTTGACAGATTGAGACTGTCCATTAGCCTATCTCTAAAGCCTCTAAAAGTAAGAAAATTTAACTTTAAAATACATTGAGCCTATTTTCTTTCTTTATTCTAATGGAGTCATAAATTTCTAACATTTTAAATTAATACAGATTTACTCAGGCAAACTAGAAGCCCTTCAATTTACTTACACTTTTCAACCAAATATCTATGCATCTAAAGAGAAAAATTATATTTCAGCAGGGCCACCTAGGAGCAAGAATAAAAAACAGCTGTAACACAATTCTCTCAAGGACTGGCCTTGGTAAAAGTTCTCAATGTCTATTCATGATGAAAACCAAAGAGAAAAATGAAATGTTGTATTTCTCTTTCATTGTATGGAAACTAATAATACGTAGAATAAAGGCACCAACCCAGGGGCTTTCCCCTTTCTTAACTAGAGCATCTGTGTGAACATCGTGGAGCCATCAAGACTGAATTCCCAAATCCATTAGGAAAATGCTCATTTTATCCTGAGTGACAGAGCACCAAGTAGAAAAGAGTGACTGACATAAAATGGGTAAACTGGGCTGCAAACAGAGATATATGATCATTGATAGCCTTTGGACAAAAACCCATGGTCAATTACAGTTAGTAAGCACCAGTCCAGAATCTGCCCTAGTTTAGGCTCTGTTAATGGTATGCTTGTTATATGACATCAACCTCAGCTTGTATTTAGCTCCTAATTTTTTAAACTAAAATAAACATTTACCAACATTATCACAACACGAGACTCAGATTTACCATGGAGCCCAGAGCACTGATAAGTGTGTGGCTGGAGCTATATCTTGATATGTTGAAATCCTGGGAGTCCTCCTTCTCACTGAATGGCAGAGCTTCTCCTAAGGCACCAGACACC
>NW_011888849.1:7368654-7379474 GCF_000151845.1 Pteropus vampyrus | reverse complement strand
GGGATGATCTAGCTAACTCTTTAAGATACCTCAGAATCTGGTTATTATCACTCTTCTCTGAAGTGAGCAGACTTTGGTGGTAAAGTCTGAAGTTCTGCCAAGGGGTTTACAAGGTCACACAACAGATGTAAAAAAGCCCCCAACACCTATAACATACCACTGACTCTAAGTTTCCTGTAGTTTTAGTTCAGTCACTGCATCTTTTTAAATTATGGACTTCTTGTCTCTTTCTATTTCTGGGAGCATTCATTATTTATAATCAAAAGAATAAACATAGAAGAATATTCCTTGTGCTACCATAATTGTACTATCCTGGGACATGAGGAGAATGAGCCCTTTTACATAAATACCTGAATTGTGTTTCCAGTATCTTTTTTTTTTCAAAGAAAAAACAAATCACACAGTAAATGGAAATCAAATCTTGAAATACTCAACAACTCTGACACCATCGAAATCGTAATGTCCTCCTGATGCATCTGAATAATCAGAAATGTAGGAATTTATCAGAGATATTTCCAGTTTTATTCAGATATTTCATATGAAGAATGTGTAATCTTCTTGATTCTTTTTTTATAAAAATAGATTCTAAATTTTATAAAAGCAGAATTTAAAAAATTGAGATAATATCTATTATAGGAGTGAATACCCCTCTAGAAGACATTTTAGTATATTAGTGCACAAAAGAGAAAAGAAACAACAGTACCATTTTACTTCTCAAGAGAAAGATCCTCAAATCCAAAGGGGTCTAGAAAATATCATTCAGAGGGACTTGAAGGCCAAATCAATAGACAAGATAGTAGGAGGGTGCCTAGGTAATCTAAAATATTCAGGGTTGAGATCCAGATTAATACCTCTCAGGGTACTGAAAAGACTGGCTGTTATGATCTGGGAGCCATACTTGGTAATATTGGAGAAACCCTTAAGAAATAGTGAAGAAAATTGGAGGAGAGAGTTCTAATCTTCTAAACAGAGGAATAGATAAATTATGGAAACTATGAAGGAGTAAGAACAATGTTAATTCACAGTAAAAGTACTAGAACTACCTGCTAACTGGATGGTCTATGAGGACTTTAAAAATAAATATTAAAATGTAGCATATTCTTATTAAAAATTTGTCAAAATAATCTGTTTCATCTCACAGTAAATCACGGGCCATGATGGGATGTACCTTCAATTTATTCCAATTCAACAAACAACAATTTCAAAAAAATGAAATAATGTCTTGTTATACATCAACAGATGAGGTGAAGATATACATGAAAGCTGTTCCTTGGACCACACCAATCTTAAGTGGAATCTCTTGTTTTCCACAAGACTATACTTGGAGAAAACTATACTTAGAAAGGCACTGATAAACTAAGGTAAGTCAGAGAATGGTAAACAGGAAGAGATAGGTTATGGAAACTATTTCAAAGATAAACCATGGAAATAACTGAGAAAGCTTTACATGCAGAAGAAAATATTCAGTTGGAGCTTTAAAAAATATTTGAATATATGTTACATCGACAAGAGAAAAACTTATTTTTTTGTTCTCCCAAAGGGCAGAAACAGGACCAATAATTGGACTTTACAATAAGGTTAACTTTGCTTTGATATAAGAAATAATTTATAACAATCATAAATGTTCAACAATAGATTTTCCTGCTTCATAAAGTATCATATCCCTTACTTGACAATATCTTTCAATCAAAATGAGTATGCCCTATGACAAAGGATTTCTATTTTAAGAAATTCAGCAAGCTAAAACATCATTTTCAAAGAGACATGTATCTATTTATTGTTCAAAGCATTGTTTCTAAAAACATACAAATAAATTATTTTCTTTAAATCCATACAAAGGCATAGTAGACAGCCGTTACAAAGAATAAAGGAGATCTATATGACAGACTATTTTATTACTAAATGAAAAAAGATTATAGAACGTGATACCAAGTTTGATCTTATTTGTATAAAATTAAAAGGATATATGTTGTATTAATTATCATATGTATGTGCTTACATATGCATGGAAAACTTTCTAGTATACCTAAGAATCATAATGATTTCTCTAGAAAAACCGGGCAACCCAGAAAAATTCCTTTTCCCTTTACACCTGTAGTACCATTTCCATTTTTCTAAAACAAGAAATGCATATTATTTTTTAAATATATAAAATAATTTTAAAGTTCTTGTATTGGTTATTACAAGTGTTACTTAATTATTATGTATTAATTATATCCAATTACTATATCTACATTATTTATATTATACCTATTACATATAATTATACCTAATACGATTATTATGTAATTACTAATTACTAGTATTTCAGAGAATCTGTTTTCCCATCAGGATTAGAGGCTTTGGGTGGATATATCTTTTGGGGATTACAATTCAACCCACTACATATAGATATAGATATAGTTCTGCAGCTTCCTAGATGTGAATGTTGACTGGAAATTTAACACCTCTGAGGCAGAAATTTCTTATCTGTGAGGTGTAGATAGCTTAAGAATTAGAACGAGGCTTAAAAGAGATATAACTAAGAAAGAATTTTCTACCTTACTTCCTGTGACAAGGATTTATTAACGTGTACTAAGCTTAAACAGGCTTAATATACAGAAAGGAGTGTACCCTGAAGGCAAGGAAGACTTTTTTTTTTATTCTCCAAGCTTCCCCTTTAAGACCTGGAATTTGATCATCACATTAAAGAGATAACAAATTATTTAAATTTCTTAAAATTTGAACATTACATTTTCCTTATTATCTTTTTTTTTTTAGTTTGACCAGTTTGAAACTATAATGTGGATAAAAATTACTATATAGAGATGTATTTCACAATATTATATATGCTGTATACATGTATTTATGGGTAATTTGGAGAATCTTTCATAGGAAATTTTAACAAGACAGAATTTTCTTTTTACATATTAATTTAAAATTTTATTACATATATACCTATCTCTATATCTATATGTAGTGGGTTGAATTGTAATCCCCAAAAGATATATCCACCCAAAGCCTCAGAATGTGACCTAATTTGTAATAAGGGTCTTTGTAGCGTAATTAAGGTAAGGATCTCTAAATATCATCATTTTGGATTAGGGTAGGCCCTAAATCCAATGACAAATGTGCTTATAAGAGAAAGAAGAGGAAAGACATGGAACTACAGAGACACTGAGAAGGCAGCCCATGTAAAGATTGAAGTTATGTTACCACAAACCAAGAATGCCAGGCACCACCGGAAGTGAAAAGAGGCAAGAAAGCCTTCTTCCCTGTAATCTTCAGAGGGAGTGCAACCAAGCTGACACCTTGATTTCAGACTTCTGGCTTCCAGAATTGTGAGATAATAAATTTTTGTTGTTTTGGTCACAAAGTCTGTGATAATTTGTTACAACAGCTCTAGGAAACTCATACGGTGGATACATACAAAGGCCGTATAATTTGTTGTCCTAAGTCACTTTTGAGAACAAAAGTGGTCACAATCATTAATGATACTAGGACAATAGAGATGAATAGAACTGGTTGTGACAAACTGGGACACATGACCACTTAACCCATAAAACACGAGACTGCATTGTAACATGTGTAAAATGGTTAGTAGAGTACCTCTGATGTAACATATCCTCAGTAAAAAGTAAACCCATTGTAAGCATATGTAATTATAGTATGGAAGGAACTGAGCTCTGGAAGTGTGGACCATCTGACTAAGGGGGCTGGACAGGCAAAGGAGAGACAGAAAATAAAAAAAAAGCAGTCGTTAGCAAAGGAAAATTTCTGTCACACTAGCGGTCAGCCAATTGCTGAGTTCTGATTACCACAGCTGTTCTCAGTTCTCGTGAGTCCACTGACACCTCTTGTGCCCCTGATCACGCGGTGAAGTGACTGTCTTATCCCCAAATTATTGCTAAGGTTCAAATTCTAACTCAGCTGAATCACTCGAAAAATCTGTCCTAATCCACTATCAATTGTAAAACGTATTACTGCTATTGATTTAAAAGAGGAGATAGGGACAATACTTATCAATGTGAGACTAGAATCTTGACGGACATTATTCTTAACCAGCCATCTGACAAGAACATCTTAGTCTGAGAACTGAAAAGGACCTTGGTCTGACCAGTCAAATTCTCTGTTTTATAGTCTTTTTTAAAAAAAAAATGAGACCAGCCTAGCAAAATGATATCTAGGACAGTTGAAATAATTAATTTTTGTGTCAAAATATTTGAGTGGATTTTATTTTGACACGTCCATATTGAGTGTACCTGAGAAATCAAGGTAGTAGATTGAAGGTATTTCATCTTATTGTTAAAATAGTTCACAAATTATATAGAAGCGCCTGTCCCTACCGTCTTCAATATATCATATTGATCCAGTATGAGGAATCTACATCCAGGGGATCTACACATCTGACTGCAGAGAATGAACAATCCTCCAGATTTCTGATTTCAGAAGAAAATATTAAAGACATGTTTTTTTAAATAATCAGAAACTTATTTTGTGTTTACCATTTGCCAGTTATGAGAAGCACTGTCTATACATTATCTTGTTATAGCTCCATGATGCAGATAATATATTTCCATTTTACGGACAAGGAAACCTAAGCTAAGATTATATCACAAAATTTGTGCTAGAGCTCACATTCTTAACTATTGTAGTTTACCAGGGCATTGTACTAGAAATTCAAATTTCTAGCCTCAGGAGTGCCTGGTTCATGAACTTGAAGAAGAACTGTAAGCGAGTCGCCTCATTCTTCTAAGTATCTGCAAGGAAAGAATGTTGCTGGAATAGTTTATGAATCTATAAATCCAATATTCATAACTACTAGGTAGATACATACAAACACCTCTATAATTAATGAATATTTATTTTACTCTTATAGAATTTAACACAGAAGAATCAAAAAGGGTGAGAATCTGTTGAGGATGCCAAGGATTTCACCAGTTTTTAGTGTATTTCTTCACAGGACAGCTGATTCTTATGCTCATTACACATGAATCATTTCAAAAGACAGATAAAGTCTCCTACTATATGCGTCAGTCTAGAAACCAATGTAAAAATAAGAACTGAGATTCAATATTTATTTCAGCTTTTTTGATTGGTCACCAATTAATTCATTTTCCAGGTTGAAGGAAAGTTGAAAACACATGTTTTTCTAATATAATTCAGTCCTTTGGCAAGAAGTTATTGCACATGTCAGTATGCACCATGTAAACCTTTCCAAGATGTTTGCAATCTTATAGATAGCACTACTTTGACCACTCTAAGAATTAATTCTCTTATTTCATTATACACATCTGCCTTCAAGAAGAACTAGAAACTTTTGTAAAAAAGACATGTAGAGTAAGATTCAAAATAGAAATTAAAATTTTAAATGTTCTTAAATAAATCAGACATAAATATCTAGGCTAATATAAGCACTGCGAGTGAGCATAATATTTAGCTATGAACATCTAGTCATCAGGGTGAAATAAAAAGCATAATATCTGATACAAGAAAATATCACAATTAATGAAGTAATAGAGGTAAACAGTGTATCCCAGGATCATTTCCCAAGGGACATTTGTACAATACCCTTTAAAATATCTTTAACAATGAATTTACAACTAATGCACTCTCTATATTACTATTTTTTATAGTGCAACTGTAAGTAACTGACACATTGCTTTTGAATACTGTATAGTGAAAAAGTATAAAGTTTAGGTTGAAATACCTCTTTGCTATCATATGTTTGTGAGGATAAAAGCATATAGGTATGAAGGCACTTTGAAAATAATAGTAGTTATCACCATTGGAATATAATTCCCAATTTCCTTCCATCATGTAGTTCAGTTATGTAAAAATGCCATTTAGACGTTCTGGCTCATGGCGGGAATATATAGGTTTTTACATTTTAATCTTTCCTCGCACTGTGGAAATAAGCATAGCTACATCTCTCTTTCCTTGAATTGTACAGGATGAGAAAAGAGTAACAATTATTACTTCAGACCAAGAAGAGTTAATAAGAATGAATCTTCAGAATGGTAACTGAATCTTCAAGGTCCTGAACTTGCCAAACTGCTCGGATGATGCATAAAAATTCTCAGTAGAAAAAAATGAGTTGAATCTGGAAACTGTGAGTGATATTTTGATCAAAGGTGATGGAATGCATTGAACAAAAACACTTCCTTTTCAGTAACTGGTTCTTTAATTATGGGTTTCCTGCGTTCTTGAACATGGGAAGATGATTATAAAATGTTGTACTAACGATCTTACGTGAAATTTCTGCCTTTAGTCACTCTGTCCAGATATTTAAATTAGAATCTGTAAACAGATAATTATATGCATGTTTTGTTTCAATTAGGTAAATTTATACAAATTTAAAAGTCACATATTTAAAATAGATCCTATTAGGCAAAGAACTGTATTATGGGTATATCAACAACAAACAGCAACAATTCAGTTTGATCTTTATAGAATTTAAATATTGAATTAATTAAATGGTTTCTTAGATTATTAGCCACTGTGGATTAAATGTCAACCTTGAAAAGGAGGAAGAAACTACTGAAGCCTAATTACGGGTTTCTCCTAGCCTTAAAATCTCTTATTTCCTCTAGAATGCTATCAGTCTTATACTCCTTCCACTATGCTTAAAACTATTTATCAGCAGTTAATGGAGGACAAGAAGGAACCAGGAGGAGAGAAAGAAAGAGTGGCCGATTCAGACTCCAAAACACATTTCAATTTAAGAAATTGTAATATATATATTGTATCTAAAATTAGGGACAGTAAACTGAGAGACTGCCTAAACTAACCTGTCAAAATAGTTATATTGACATGAATCTAAAATTTTTGCTTATTTTTGTTGGCACATTTAAATATAATTTAATATTTTCAGCATGTTCCCTTTTCACTATATTACTGAGCTATTTAGCAATTTCAGACGTTAGTGTCTTGGAACCTAACACAGTACTTGGTAAATAACAGAAACAACAATAGCACAAAAAACCATAACTAACATTTGTTTAAAATGTTCTATGTGTTAGGCCCTTTCCTAAGCAATTTCACATATAACACATTTAATAGTTATAATTACACAATGAAGTAGGTATAATTAGTATCCCCATTTTACAGATGAAAAATTGAGGCACAGAGAACTTAAACAATGAAGATAACCAGACTAATAAGCAGAGTAGTCAGCATTTGAATATAGCAGTCTAATTTCAGAGTCCTTGCTCTAAGGTAATCAACATATAATAGATCCAAGCAAAACATAAATTGTTTAAAAGCTAATGTTACTTGCCTCATTCACATCCCAAATATGGGCCACTTCTATCACCTATATTAGTAATAACTAATTCATTTGTCATTTACTATAGGGTAGGTATTGGCTCTGTAATTCACATAAGTATTCTCTCCATTTTATATTCAGTGAAACTGAGATTCAGAAAGATTAAATCATAATAATTGAATATCTAAGCATCCAAAAATGGCCATTTCTGCCTCTCCAATACTGTCTCTGCTGGTGTATAATTATGAAACAATCATTACAGCTTAAGTTGGTAACTGATAACAATTAACCAATAATGAGAAATGGGTAATTTTGAAGTTAATCATAGTTAATGCATGTTTTATCATATGGTTATTGCATTTAATAACTAAAAAGAACAGTTACTCTTAACTCAGTACGAATCTCTCCAGAACACTGCCAACTGACTATAGTCAAAATTCAACAATTGTTCATGCAGAAAAAGTACAGTATGGAAGAGAGACCATTTCTTATTTTACTTAGTTCAAGGGTCCCCAACCCCCCGGGCCATGGACTGGTACTGGGCCATGGCCTGTTAGGAACCAGGCTGCACAGCAGGAGGTGAATGGCAGACAAGCGAGCATAGTTTCAACTGTTCCCCAGCGCTAGCATCACTGCCTTAGCTCCACCTCAGATCATCAGGCTTTGGATTTTCATAGGAGCACCCGTCCCTGGTGCCGAAAAGGTTGGGGACCGCTGATCTAGTTGACAGCTTTAAGTTCAAAACTAAAATAAAAATTTGAGTCTTAGAACAATATCAGAAAAAGGAATGATCAATATTCTGCCTGGCTTGTAGATTTTGTTAACCTCTGCCAGAGAGAACACATGTAAACAGCTGTCAGCTCTGTGGCCAACATTGTAACTTTGTTGGGTTTTGGAGACTGAAAGTTGTCTCCTCCTAGAACTCTATTTTCTGTAGACTATATTATTTTCGGCCACCAGGTGGAGATAGAGAGTCATAATTACTGGTCAGTTTTTCCAGACTGTAGGGTAGGAACCAGGAAAAAAAAAAAAAAAAAAAAAAAGCAACAAAGCGTGAGCAAATAGAAGAGTAGTTAAAATTTTTACCAAAAAAAATAATGTAGCGGTAAAAAAAAAAAAAAAAAACACACATTTTTTAAACTACATTATTATTGAGTTGTTTTATCATTAAAAAAAAAAAAAAGTATCATTCAGGTCCAGAAAAAAAAAAAAACGTAAAACAAAAATTGCTTACATCTACTCTAACCAAAATTTTACCAACACCAATACTGAGCATAATTCCTATTTCCAGACAAGGCAGCATTGATCTTCTATCTGGGTGTTTTTGAACATTGGTTGCACATTAGAATCACCTGGGAAGCTCTATCAATGTCCATACCCCACCTCAGACCAACTGAGTCACAATTTCCTAGAATAGGTCCAGGTATACATATTTTTAAAGAGTCTTCTCAAATAATTCTCAGGTATAGCTTGCTGCCTAAGTTGGATAGCTTGTAATGGAACTGCAGATTGTTGGAAGGGGTTATTACTGGGAACAGAATCTTGTCCTCAACTCAGTGGATTTATAATAACTTAAATTAGGCACTATAAAACTGATTTATGCCAGCAAAATCATGATTATCATTTATGTGCTAGAAAGTCATTATACTAATTTATTTTAAAGGAAGGAGCTCCTAAGTGGGCCACACTAATTATATTAGCCAAATAACTCTTCCCAATAGATAGCCATTCGTTCATTCACAATTTAGAAACAACAAAATGTTGGGAGCTAGTAAATCAAAGTTAAGATCTAAATTCACATTTGATGCATCTGAGACACAACAAAAAACAGTAAATAATCTTCAGAGACAATAGTACCAACCTAAGCAGTCTGATGGGTCTTTCTTTGCTAAAATAGTTTTATAGACCAAAATAGCTGTCAGTCTGCCAAGTCCCCTCTTCTATGTAAACCTAAACAAACATTAATATTTTTAGACTCCCACTTTCTTTCTTTCTGCTTACAAGTGTCAGCTTCATCTCTGATATACTGAAGGAGATAAAAGAGTCTATTTCATTGTCCAAATTTAAAAAACTAACACATAGGTTGGCACACAGTCATGATGACATGTGTGGCCTGCCCCAGGTTAACTTAATACCTCAGCAAATAATAGCAGGAGGAGCAACTACAAGGCCAGAAAAAAATGTGGATGACAGAGGAAAATAACCAGGCTACTGGGAAGCCTCAGTGATGGTAGCTGAAAGGTCCTAAGCAAATATTCCAGGATTGTAGCAGAAATAAATATGGCTCAGGTACCAATATTGTAAAATGAGAATTTATGATATGAGTTGAAAAAATAAAAAAGGTTAGCAAGAGCAAAGCAAGATCCAAGGGTGCCAGCTGTCACTTGACACAAGGTACTGCATCATTTTAAAGGGGAACTTAGGACACAAGCAAATCTACAAGGCAGACTCCATGTGGTATTAGGAACATTGTCTCTGGAGTCAGATTACTTGGGACTTGAATTTAGCTCTGCACCCTCCAACATGTGCAATTTGAACCAAATTTCTTTTAACATTTGAGCATCTGACTCCTCATCTGTAAAATTGGAAAAAAAAATATTATTTCTATTTCACAGGGCAATTAAAAAGATAGTCTGGGCAAATTACAGCGGTTCTCAAAGTGTAGTTGTCTGGACCAGCATCATCCACCTCAACTGGGAAATTAACATTTTCCAGCTCTACCCCAGACCTACTGAATCAATAGGTGATTTAGTAGAAACTCTGATGTGGGGCCCAGTAACTAGTATTTTAATCAGTCCTTTAGGTTTTTCTGATGTCTGCCAAAGTTTGAAAATAGCTGATTTAGAAGATCATAAACCCTGAACAAATGGAAGCAAACAGAATTCCTGTTCTAATGACAGGAAGAAAGTAGGGAATCCTAGAACTAAACAGCTATACGGGGGCATAGGGCTCATCCAAGGCATACCAGCTCCTAGGTCTGCTTATCAGTGAAGCCTACTCATGATAAATGAAAGCAGATTTGATCACAGCAGTTGGAAACAAGTTACTGGCACTTAAGTCTAGAGAATACATTTCATTATTAACCTGATAGATTTGAAGCTGCTAACCCATTATTCAATCAACTGTGGACTAGGGAATTAGGGTCACATGATAGAATCATAGCAATATAATTCTGAATATCCTACAGGAAAAAATTGGGCATGGTAATTTCCTAGGAAATGAGGCCCTTGTGGGAAGACATCCTACATATATTTATTTAATTATTCTAATTCTGCTTTTTGGTTTTTTTTGGTTAAGTAGAAGCAGTTTCTTCTCAAAACTTCAATATCATCCTTCTACCACAAAAACATACTTTTCTTGGTGAGCGTCCTTTTAAAATATGACATAGTACTCAAAACTACTAAGTTCTTAGAACATATTGATCATATATTCCATTACTCCAAATCTGTTGGTTAACGGTGTAAGTTGCATTTTCTCTCGCTGTCCTGCTTCCCTGATTATATTATAAAGGCCCCTGAAGCCTCAAGATTTGTCAGTGTCTTAATTCCTCTTATCTGTCATGGGATTCTAAAGT
>NW_011888849.1:7364188-7367184 GCF_000151845.1 Pteropus vampyrus | reverse complement strand
GTTAATGACAAGAGATTGAGGCTCCACTTTGGACAGACCAGACAGCTGAGTTCAACCTCAATGACATACCAGGGTTCTGTGAAACCCCTAACATGATGAATTACTCAGTCATTCTTTTAATGTTAAAACACGTTTTTGTGGAAGCCCATATTAAAATGTGAAATTGAAATAGTAAATATAGAAGAGCTTACACACAAATACAGACATCCCCAATTTGGATAAGAGCTGAGTTCTGGAAAGAGCCTTAGTGTTTGGAAAGAACCTGTTATGTTATTACCACATCTAAATGATCATATTGGACTTTTGGTAGACATGATAATTGAGAGCTATAGAAGACTCTTCAACTATTCAGAGGCATGTGTTCCTAAAAAATTTTCAGCTCTATAACACTGCCACCAGGGAAAAGACAAGATCTCCTTTTAAGAGGAAAATTGTCCTTGAAAAAGTTGCATTTGGTCTCTGGGTGGACATGTTACAGATAGTCTTACTGTTCCTCTCAGGCCATCAGTCAATGCCACCAAGCGTCCAATAATGATGTTTCCATCCAGCACAAGGATTTTTGTAGTCTAATGCTGGGATTTTCAGAACTTCACAATATCTTCATTCATTCTTACTTAAGGATAGAAGGCTGTCTGTCTAGCAGAAAAAACCTGCTCTTGAACCTCAGTCCCTTATTTTAGCATCTGCTCAATCAGACCATCTCCGCTGCTTTTACGGCAAACTAGTGAATGCATGGATTTGACTGGAAGCTCTTTCTAAATTGTGTATAGCTCTCAGTGCTGTCATTTACCTTTACTCTCATCAAATAAATTTCTCTTTTGGATGGCTTCTACCTTGCTTTAGGCTTGTCTTCATCTCAGTAGTTCTTTTGATTGCTACCCAGTTTTTCTCTAGAACTCTCAGCTGTAGCAATAAAATGATTTCTAGATTTTCTTTGTTTTCTCATTCTATTATTTCTATTCCTATCAAATTGTTTACATTACTATTCCACAATGGGATGCTAAGCTTTAAATCCCTAACATCTTGGTAATAAATTTTTCATTCTTTTAATTTCCCCTGGGGAGTTATCTTTAGTCAAACAGTATATGCCTTGCCTGGGAGCAGAATCCAGGCTCCTCCCCAGACTTACAGAGTCAGAATCTGCATTTCCACAAGACCTCAGGAGATATATCTGCAAATTACATTTTGAGAAGCATTGCAAAATAATAGTAATATCCTCTTGAATGCCTTTAGCAATGCAGAATCTCTACCTTATTAGGCATATCATTTTATCTTTGGGCAGCTTCCATCATAAGAAAGACCTTGAAATTAATTTTGTATCTCTATGAATTCCATTTGTAGATCTAAGTTTCACATACTTCAGCCAGTCAAAAACTTAATCTTTTATTCATATGACATTCTTTCAAATATGTTAAGATAAATACCATGTCCCCCACCTTATTTTTTTCCTATTTTGAAGTAAGCACATTCACTTAATTGTTTCAACAGTTACTATTATCACATAATTTCATGTTTCTTCTCCTCTGAAGACATTTTAGTTTGACTCTACCCCCAACAGAAAATTTCCTGAAGTTTGAGAATCTCATGGTCCAACATTCAGATAGCAGATGGTTAGTACAACATCAATTAGTAAGTTGGGATCTCCTTTCCAATATTTTTGCTGCCACACTATTTTTATCAAAATCCTAAACACCAATCCACTAAAATTATTTGGCATGCCATATGTTATAAATCTCTTATTTGTCTAATACAAACCTGTATGTTTACTTTCCTTAAAGGATTTTCAAATACATTCAAATTTGGAAATATTCTAATAAATTTACCTAACATTTCTTATTCTTTAAAAAAATATCTATTAGGCCTGTTGCCTTATATGAAAGCCACAGAATTTTTTTTCTTCCTCTCAGTAAAACCATCACTGCCAATGGGAATATAATTTGAATTCTCTGAATTTGCATCAAATAAAAGAAAATCGTTATGTGGACTCAAGGAGGAATATAGGCATAGAATTAGAAGAGGCAAATCTTAAAAATAGAAGCCTGTGTTCTCACAGGGGAAAGTGCAATCACAAACTCTATGACATTTAGCCCTGTGGAAATACTAGTGTTCTCTAGCGCTCCAGCACTTAGACATCAATTCATGGTGGTCTCAAGCTATGTTTTTGTTCTGGCACATTAAACAGAATGAAGACATATGTCTAAATTTAAGACATCCTTTTAGTGCTCTGTGCACGAGAGCCAGCTGAGAAATTTGAAGTATTTCAAAGCACTAGAAAAGGCATTGTAGACACATCCTTTGTTTGGGCATATATTTTTAATTATCTTGCCTTTTAATATTCTTCTCCATTTGAGGATAATCAGACAAAATGGATCCTTCTGGGCATTGTCATGCTTAATAAAAGTAAGACTGAACATCTGCAAATATGGCGACAGTGTGGCGCATACGATGCACCAGTGACTGAGCTGCATTCTGATGTAATTATAACAGCACATGTAGTTGTAATAATGTAAATTCCCTGTTTACATTAGTTCTACCACTTGGAGTAAACTCTTCTTGTGTTAGGTGCTAAGCAATTTCAACCAGGGTAGGCACACAGACTAATGAAGAAATGCAAGATATAGATAATGGCAAGGGTAGGCAGATAAAAAGCTATAGACTATCATGTTTGATTTTACAGTCCAGGCATCAACTCCTTGGGTTTAATACCAGCTCTCTCGACTTCTGTGAAATTGAGACTATAGTAAGGCTTAAATATAATAATATATATTAAGATTTCTCTTCTTCCTCTTCTTCTCTCTCCTTTTTCTAAACGTTTAACTTTAAATATTTATTGCCTTTTTTCTTTTTTTTTTATAAGAAATTAGAAAACCCTAAATGTAGTAGATGGCCCAGAATTGTCATGCTTCAATGACAGTTGGAGCCAGTGTGCAAAGGGCCAGCAGCAGGTGGTGTAAGAAAATTGGCTACATTTGGGCTCTGGAGTAATGAGAGCTGGC
>NW_011888849.1:7362771-7364138 GCF_000151845.1 Pteropus vampyrus | reverse complement strand
CTGTAGGAGATTTAGGTTTTGTATGTGGTCTACGCCATATGTATTCGAGACTATTACTAATAGGGATAATCCCAAGGCTGCTTCGCAGGCTGCGAAGACTAGTAGAATAATGGGGATTATACTGGCTAGTACCAAATTGGAATTGAGAATTGTTAATGCTATGGTTACAAATAGGGAGAGTATCATGCCTTCTAGACATAGAAGTGAGGATATTAGGTGGGATCAATATATTAGTAGGCCTAATAATGATACTGTAAATGCTAATGCTATATTTATATCTGACAAGGAAGACGGCCCTCGTATGATCATGCTGGCACCCTAATCTAGGACTTTCAACCTCCAGAACTGTGAGAAATAGATTTCTGTTGTTTATTAGCTACCAAGTCTCTGATATTTTGTTATAACAACCCAATGGAGGAAGACAGTATGCATACATGTATACACATATCCATATGTATACACACATGCATATGTTTCTTAGCTCAGTGCCCTGAAAGAGCCTGAGAGCACCAATATCAAAAGAGCGATGAGTATACCTAATGTCCAGATCTTGGTTTCCAAGCACCATTCTCTACAGAAAAGAACCAAGACTCCTTAGAGAATTGGCTGAGTCCAGGCCTGGGGTAGGGGAAAAAACAAGACAAGCCTAGAAGTTCTTGCTATGCCAGAAAGTAATAAATAATCAAAGAATGATGAAGACTTGTCAAAATAATAGAAACTAACTTGAAGGGGCTCCAACTAGTATAATCTGGGATAATCTTTGATCATCAGAATAAATCATTATAGTAGTAAATTATAACACATTGAATAAAATAGGTATTCATGAGTCCACAGAGATGTAAACAAACAAGTTAGCAAATATTTATATAAACAAAAATAATGAATAAATGAATGGATGAGAAAGTTCTTCCTAATTATAGAAAGCCAACTATTAAATATGGAAGAAAGTATGGTGGTAAAAAAATCACCATTTGGTCATGATCAGAATAACAATTCAAAAAAAAAACATTAATGATGTTATATCTTATGGGCACACATGAGGTGAGGAATGGGATTATTATGTGGTCTCTAAGTATCCTCCTACAAAATAGTTATTAATTACGAAGGAAAAAATGTGACTTTACAGTGGAGAAACTTGGCAGACATCATCTTAATCAAGTGATCAAAGTTAATATTGCTAGTAAATCATGTGCCACTCAAAAGGATATAGTTGAAACATCTCAGCTGTTGGTTCTAATCATGAGGAAATATGACACAAACCCAACTTGAAGAATGTACTACAAAACAACTGGTCTATAATTTTCAAGAACACCAAGGTCATGAAAGTGAAGGAAAGATTATGGAATTGTTGCAAGTTGAAAGAGACT
>NW_011888849.1:7358735-7362721 GCF_000151845.1 Pteropus vampyrus | reverse complement strand
GCTTCAATGACAGTTGGAGCCAGTGTGCAAAGGGCCAGCAGCAGGTGGTGTAAGAAAATTGGCTACATTTGGGCTCTGGAGTAATGAGAGCTGGCTTCCTCACTGTCAGAGAATGGAAGTACAAATGTGGAAGGGGAAAAGCTAGAGTAAAGCCTGCGGTGTTGAATCGGAATTAAAGGTAGGAGCAGAAATGCAGCATTTCATAGATGCTATATAGAAACAAATATCGATATAATTGTGAGTGCTATGGTTTGAACGTTTGTGTCTCCAGAAAATTTATATGTTGAAATTTTAATACTCAATGTGATGGTTTTAATTGGTGGGGCCTTTTGAAGGTATTTAGCTCATGAAGGTGGAGCCTTCGTGAATAAATTAGTGTTCATATAAAAGAGACCCCATAGAGTTCATAGTCCCTTCCAACAAATTAGTTCTGTGGCTCTAAACGTTATGATAAGGAAAATTTGTAATGAGATTAGTATTGTGATATATAGTTTTTTTCGTGTGTAGGTTTCTTTGGTTAGGTGGAATTGGCTTGCGATAATTATTAATGGTAGTAGTCATATGGTTAGTATCAGTAGTGGAGTTGATAGTGAATCAGAGAAATATATAAGGAATAAGTTTAGGCTGTTATCGCTGAATTGATTTAGTAATGGCAGACTAAGTAGGGTAATAATTAGGCTGTAGGCTGTGGTGTTAATTCAGATTATGCTGTTTTTTGATAATCAGGCTAGGGGAATTAGTATAATTGTTGGTATAATGATTTTTAGCACTGTAGGAGATTTAGGTTTTGTATGTGGTCTACGCCATATGTATTCGAGACTATTACTAATAGGGATAATCCCAAGGCTGCTTCGCAGGCTGCGAAGACTAGTAGAATAATGGGGATTATACTGGCTAGTACCAAATTGGAATTGAGAATTGTTAATGCTATGGTTACAAATAGGGAGAGTATCATGCCTTCTAGACATAGAAGTGAGGATATTAGGTGGGATCAATATATTAGTAGGCCTAATAATGATACTGTAAATGCTAATGCTATATTTATATCTGACAAGGAAGACGGCCCTCGTATGATCATGCTGGCACCCTAATCTAGGACTTTAACCTCCAGAACTGTGAGAAATAGATTTCTGTTGTTTATTAGCTACCAAGTCTCTGATATTTTGTTATAACAACCCAATGGAGAAAGACAGTATGCATACATGTATACACATATCCATATGTATACACACATGCATATGTTTCTTAGCTCAGTGCCCTGAAAGAGCCTGAGAGCACCAATATCAAAAGAGCGATGAGTATACCTAATGTCCAGATCTTGGTTTCCAAGCACCATTCTCTACAGAAAAGAACCAAGACTCCTTAGAGAATTGGCTGAGTCCAGGCCTGGGGTAGGGGAAAAAACAAGACAAGCCTAGAAGTTCTTGCTATGCCAGAAAGTAATAAATAATCAAAGAATGATGAAGACTTGTCAAAATAATAGAAACTAACTTGAAGGGGCTCCAACTAGTATAATCTGGGATAATCTTTGATTGTCAGAATAAATCATTATAGTAGTAAATTATAACACATTGAATAAAATAGGTATTCATGAGTCCACAGAGATGTAAACAAACAAGTTAGCAAATATTTATATAAACAAAAATAATGAATAAATGAATGGATGAGAAAGTTCTTCCTAATTATAGAAAGCCAACTATTAAATATGGAAGAAAGTATGGTGGTAAAAAAATCACCATTTGGTCATGATCAGAATAACAATTCAAAAAAAAAACATTAACGATGTTATATCTTATGGGCACACATGAGGTGAGGAATGGGATTATTATGTGGTCTCTAAGTATCCTCCTACAAAATAGTTATTAATTACGAAGGAAAAAATGTGACTTTACAGTGGAGAAACTTGGCAGACATCATCTTAATCAAGTGATCAAAGTTAATATTGCTAGTAAATCATGTGCCACTCAAAAGGATATAGTTGAAACATCTCAGCTGTTGGTTCTAATCATGAGGAAATATGACACAAACCCAACTTGAAGAATGTACTACAAAACAACTGGTCTATAATTTTCAAGAACACCAAGGTCATGAAAGTGAAGGAAAGATTATGGAATTGTTGCAAGTTGAAAGAGACTAGAGAGACATGAAGAGTGGGTACAAAAATGTCATCCCTGGATTGAATTCTTTGCTAGAGTATAACTGAAATAATTGGTGAAATTTGAATGAGGTCTCTGAACAAAGGGTATATGAGTTCTTTGTTTTATTTTTGCAACTTTTCTGCAGGTTTGGAACTGATTAAAAAAACAAAAAAAAATTTAAAAAGTAAGAAAAATAAGCTATGCCAAGCACCTGGCACATAGTAAGAGCATGAAAAAAATTAATTATTATTTTTCTAATAGCTGTACCATGAATATTTGTTGTTATTATTGTTGAAGGTGTTTTCTTTTTCCTTTAACCTAACTGAGAATATCACCAAACAATAGCAAAACTAAAACCTTAAACCTGAAAAATCTTTAGCATCTTTACCAACATTTAACCAATGTCATTCAGATTTCTTAGGTATGGTCTCATGGGTTAAAGGAGCTCAAGCATCTACTTCAGCAGATACTCTAAAAATTCTCCATATAACCAGATTCTTATTTTTTAAGAACTAAAAATAAAAAGGGAAATAAAAAGTATGAGAACAAATGCAAAGGCTTATATACTGGGTTTTTCCCAATGAAACCCAGCCTTACAACTATAAAGTCACATTTCATACATTTACTTTTTGGAACAAATGACTAGTTCTTATTTTTTGAATTGGGAGCTTTTACCTATAAATCTCAACTCTTCTTTCTAGTTTGTTACAATACAACTGCAATAATTCCAGGTACCACAAATGCATATTTCTGCAGAAAATAAAGGAGTCATTGCCTCATATGAGGGTCTTTAAATTAGGATGGAAAACTTTCCCAGAAAGCAGAAAGGAGACTTTCTCTCAGGTATAATTTGCTAGAATTGGATAAAAACACTATTTTTAAACCAGTCATTAGAAAAGGGAAGACCATGATTGAATTAAATTTATGATTAATTCCCTGAGACTAGAAAGTAGACTTTGTCTCTTTCTCTGGGTACCATGTAAACACCAGAACATAATCAGGATTAATCCAGAAAGGGGGAGTCAAAGCTAGGGGCATGGCCATTGCATAAGCAACTCACATTGTCTTCCGCACTAGAGTTAATTTTTTTTTAAAAAATCCCTATCTCTAGTATAATCTGGCCATTCATCAATCACCAGCTTCATTAGAACAAAAGTATTTGTATAAGCATTTAATTTCTAATATATAAATATCGTTAATTTTAAAAATGCACACTCTTTGACATTTTAACATCTCTGAAACTGAGTCCAACTTGAAGGTGTTCTGTAATTATTTAATTAGTAACTCTCTTCTTTCTTTGTGGCCCATAATAATAGTGTATCTTATATTTAACAGAACAGAATATTAAATTAGGTAATATATAGTAAAAAAAATAATAGTTACCTTGGTCACTATTGGAAAATATTATTTCACTTAATCATTGCAATAGCCCTGTGAGGTAAGCACTATTATTATCCTTATTTTAAAAAAATGAGAAAACTGAGGCTTATTAAGGTAAATTTGCCAGATTTCACAGTAATTTAAGGGAAGAATTGAGAGTGGAGTCCACTGTTTTTCACATACCAAAGTTTGTACTTTTACCAACACCACCCTTGGCTACTAACAACAAGTACATCCATTCATTCATCCATTCAACATATATGTAGTTTGCCTATTAGGTGCCAAATATTATATGAGGTGCTGAATATAAAGTGGTGAATAATGGAGCTGAGAAGCTTAAAGTTGAATAAGGGAAACTAATAACAAATATATCATTATAATAAATAATTGAGACTGTGATAGGCTGTTCACAAATATTTGATACCCTCCCTTAGGGAGAATTTTAATTCCAGTCCCATTGATGGCAGG
>NW_011888849.1:7355336-7358685 GCF_000151845.1 Pteropus vampyrus | reverse complement strand
TGAGAGTGGAGTCCACTGTTTTTCACATACCAAAGTTTGTACTTTTACCAACACCACCCTTGGCTACTAACAACAAGTACATCCATTCATTCATCCATTCAACATATATGTAGTTTGCCTATTAGGTGCCAAATATTATATGAGGTGCTGAATATAAAGTGGTGAATAATGGAGCTGAGAAGCTTAAAGTTGAATAAGGGAAACTAATAACAAATATATCATTATAATAAATAATTGAGACTGTGATAGGCTGTTCACAAATATTTGATACCCTCCCTTAGGGAGAATTTTAATTCCAGTCCCATTGATGGCAGGCTTTTGTCTTGTGATATTTTTTGGCCAGTGAAATGTGGGAGAAAGTAGCATAAATTATTTCCCAGAACTTTAAGCACCGAGTTGTGGTTTGCTATGCTTCTTTTCCTTCTGCTACGATGACTGGGCAATGTCCCAGATGAAAGCTGCTCTGTCAACCTAGGCCCCGAAGTGAAGAAAACATGGAGCACAGTTGCAGCCACACTGCAAGGTACAAAGAGCAGGAATATGAAATAAACTTTTGAGGTTGCAAGCTGCTGAGATTATTGAGGTCATCAACTACTACAGCATACTGTAGCCTACTCTTGATGATTCAGTGACTTCACTTTTAATCAAAAAAGCAGAAGTGTAATAGTGTGAGAAGCCACATAATAAAGTGCCTAAAAGCAGGGACTCTGCAGCCAGAGTGCATAAATACAAACCCTGTCTTTCCCACTTACTAGAAAACTGACCTAGAAAACATACCTAACATGTCTGCTCCAGTTTCCTATAGGGCAATACTGCACTTAACACAAAACACTGTCATGAGAATTAAACATATTAAAATTTGCAAACTTTTGAGGACCGAGAATGACACACAGTGAGTATTACATAAACGTTTGTTAAATTGAATTTCTCTGTTAGGAAATAACTGAGGAACTTATTTTGAAGGGAGGCAGTCAGAAAAGGAATATTCTGCAAAGTTTTCGATTATATTTGTTTTACCTTCCACTTGATGGCAATTTTCTTGAGGAACAAAATTTCCTGAGAACTGCTGCATATTTAAGGATGAGAAAAAAATACAAGATCATTTTCCTTTTCCTGTAGCACCTTTCTTATTTTTTCACTATTTGTCCTATGCTACTCTTTCTCCACCTAGGTTAGTGCTATTCATGTCGCTGTTTTAGGTTCTTTACTACTATTTGTAGATTTTTACAGTCTGTTTACAACTCCAAGTTCTTCTTTAGTACCAAAGTTTTGGCAACTATGTTTTTAATGCATACCTGTTGGTAACTGTTGGGTGCTCCAAAAATAACTTTCATTTGGTTTGCTAGGTCCTAGAGCTTTGCTCTCTAACATAAGTGTTCTATGTGTTATTAAATTAGTTTTGTTTCTTTGTTATTGTTTGTTTGGGCTAGTGTATCATTAGGCAGAAACATGGGCACCATGATATTTTCGATTAACACGAATAAGCCTTTCTTTACAACATTATTTTTTACCCTAAATAAGCAACGAAATGATTATCATTTCCCACAGCCATATCTACTCATTGTGAAATGCTTTTTCCTTCAAGGTAATGTCTGTAACAATGATGCATTGTTATTAGTTTTACACAGTTGAGAAGTACACTGAAATGGAGAAAACATCAACAATAAACAGTCATATATGTTTGTAACTTTTCTATACTTTTGTCTAATATCCCAAAGTTAATTACTTCTCATAGAAACAGATTTTTAAATGAGCCATCTAATTTGAGCCACCTAATTGGTAAAACAAATGCTCACAAAAATTTTACTGACACATAAAGATTTCTTTAGAATCCGCTACAATTACTAATGATATTGTCCTATTACAGGGATAGTGAATTTATTAGTGACTGACCAACAGTGACTGAAGATGGAGTCCTTGGCTAATGCTCATATGTTTAAATTTTACATATTTTGAATTTGCTCACAAAGAAATAGGTTTAATATGGATGAGACATTTTCATATGTCTCATTATCAGTAGGGATAAATTTCACCCTACTGATGCCAAAGTTTACTATTTTTTTTTTTACCAATGTACACAGTCAGCCACGTTGAGGACCAGAGCATGCAGATGACCCAGACAAATCTTTCAATGTGCATATTAAAATGCCTCACAGACAATGAATATAGTAATTCTCTTTTTGAAAGATAACATAAAACATTTTTAGACTTACTACTTGGGGATTGTTATTTATTTTCATGACATAGTTATTGTTAAATTTGTTCATTAATCCTAAATGAAAACTCTGCCAATATCTTCCTCCTCTGTCTTCCCTTGGCCTTGTCCTTCTCTTCTCACTCCTAATCCCATACATAAGTTTTAGGTTAATTAAATCAGAAAATTTGCATTTGGTATTAAGGTGCATAAACTGAGGATATTCTATTGCTCGGCAATGTGAAGAAAATCAGTTTATCCAAATATTGTATTTAACCTCTCTTAAAGAGATATTTGTTGGTAGGAACCAAAGCCAGTGAAATGAATCATGAGGGTCAATCTGGGGCACTGCAGTACCAAAAAATACAGACATGATCCTTCCTGCTTTTTAACTCTCCAAAATGGTAATTAAAAAAAAAAAATCAGTTTTAGGCTACAAATATTGAATCAGGAAACATTTTCATTTGATCTAAAATTGCATTAACTGATGAGGGCCAAGTAATATTCCATTTTCCTATAACGTGTCTCACACACATTTCATATTAACCTGAGAAAGACATGAAAAAACAAATTCTCACCATTCATTTGCACTCTAAATTATTCATCAACTTCAAAGTTCGTTGGGAAAAAAATACAAACAAAGAGGATATTGTGCTTTTTTCAACCACACAATGGTAAATCAGAAAATACATTCTATGGAGTTCTTACGGGACTTATTAACTAAATAGTGTTTATCTTCCCTTCTTGGCTAACCTGCATAGAGCAAGTAACGAGCTCAGAGGAAATAAGGCAAATACTGAGCCCTTTCCAGTCCTTCTAACTGCTCTGCCACCCACTAGTTCTCTGAATGTTTTCTTAATTTTGTGTTTGTTTGACCTAAGTGCTCCAACTGAACTGAGCAAAAGCTTTCAAGAGATGGTTTAGGACAAGCAAAGCAAGTTTCTTTGTCTCCCATATGCCATTGGTAAAGTTCTCAGAAATATATGTCAATCATCCCATTACCTCAAATACACAAGTAGCATTCAAATTAGAAGAGCCTCCATTCCGCAGTCCTCAGTCTGTTGCTGACCAGAAAAAGTAGATGTTTGGGGAAAAGTATTTATTGCTAGGCACATCTGTTGCCTTAAATAGGTTCTCCATTGCTTCCAAACTCTA
>NW_011888849.1:7351194-7354131 GCF_000151845.1 Pteropus vampyrus | reverse complement strand
TAACTGTTGGGTGCTCCAAAAATAACTTTCATTTGGTTTGCTAGGTCCTAGAGCTTTGCTCTCTAACATAAGTGTTCTATGTGTTATTAAATTAGTTTTGTTTCTTTGTTATTGTTTGTTTGGGCTAGTGTATCATTAGGCAGAAACATGGGCACCATGATATTTTCGATTAACACGAATAAGCCTTTCTTTACAACATTATTTTTTACCCTAAATAAGCAACGAAATTATTATCATTTCCCACAGCTATATCTACTCATTGCGAAATGCTTTTTCCTTCAATGTAATGTCTGTAACAATGATGCATTGTTATTAGTTTTACACAGTTGAGAAGTACACTGAAATGGAGAAAACATCAACAATAAACAGTCATATATGTTTGTAACTTTTCTATACTTTTGTCTAATATCCCAAAGTTAATTACTTCTCATAGAAACAGATTTTTAAATGAGCCATCTAATTTGAGCCACCTAATTGGTAAAACAAATGCTCACAAAAATTTTACTGACACATAAAGATTTCTTTAGAATCCGCTACAATTACTAATGATATTGTCCTATTACAGGGATAGTGAATTTATTAGTGACTGACCAACAGTGACTGAAGATGGAGTCCTTGGCTAATGCTCATATGTTTAAATTTTACATATTTTGAATTTGCTCACAAAGAAATAGGTTTAATATGGATGAGACATTTTCATATGTCTCATTATCAGTAGGGATAAATTTCACCCTACTGATGCCAAAGTTTACTATTTTTTTTTTTACCAATGTACACAGTCAGCCACGTTGAGGACCAGAGCATGCAGATGACCCAGACAAATCTTTCAATGTGCATATTAAAATGCCTCACAGACAATGAATATAGTAATTCTCTTTTTGAAAGATAACATAAAACATTTTTAGACTTACTACTTGGGGATTGTTATTTATTTTCATGACATAGTTATTGTTAAATTTGTTCATTAATCCTAAATGAAAACTCTGCCAATATCTTCCTCCTCTGTCTTCCCTTGGCCTTGTCCTTCTCTTCTCACTCCTAATCCCATACATAAGTTTTAGGTTAATTAAATCAGAAAATTTGCATTTGGTATTAAGGTGCATAAACTGAGGATATTCTATTGCTCGGCAATGTGAAGAAAATCAGTTTATCCAAATATTGTATTTAACCTCTCTTAAAGAGATATTTGTTGGTAGGAACCAAAGCCAGTGAAATGAATCATGAGGGTCAATCTGGGGCACTGCAGTACCAAAAAATACAGACATGATCCTTCCTGCTTTTTAACTCTCCAAAATGGTAATTAAAAAAAAAAAATCAGTTTTAGGCTACAAATATTGAATCAGGAAACATTTTCATTTGATCTAAAATTGCATTAACTGATGAGGGCCAAGTAATATTCCATTTTCCTATAACGTGTCTCACACACATTTCATATTAACCTGAGAAAGACATGAAAAAACAAATTCTCACCATTCATTTGCACTCTAAATTATTCATCAACTTCAAAGTTCGTTGGGAAAAAAATACAAACAAAGAGGATATTGTGCTTTTTTCAACCACACAATGGTAAATCAGAAAATACATTCTATGGAGTTCTTACGGGACTTATTAACTAAATAGTGTTTATCTTCCCTTCTTGGCTAACCTGCATAGAGCAAGTAACGAGCTCAGAGGAAATAAGGCAAATACTGAGCCCTTTCCAGTCCTTCTAACTGCTCTGCCACCCACTAGTTCTCTGAATGTTTTCTTAATTTTGTGTTTGTTTGACCTAAGTGCTCCAACTGAACTGAGCAAAAGCTTTCAAGAGATGGTTTAGGACAAGCAAAGCAAGTTTCTTTGTCTCCCATATGCCATTGGTAAAGTTCTCAGAAATATATGTCAATCATCCCATTACCTCAAATACACAAGTAGCATTCAAATTAGAAGAGCCTCCATTCCGCAGTCCTCAGTCTGTTGCTGACCAGAAAAAGTAGATGTTTGGGGAAAAGTATTTATTGCTAGGCACATCTGTTGCCTTAAATAGGTTCTCCATTGCTTCCAAACTCTACCTTCTCTTCTGCGGCGGCTCAGTAAAGGAATGCTGCCATTCTCCTTCTAAGGACAGTAGGGAGACCAAGAGAATGTTTCACTTACCACCACCAGTTAGGCCATTTTATATGAGGTGGGGAATCGAATACATAACTGCTTACTCAGAATCAAAGCATAATTTTATGTTATATTAAAATAAATGCTTTTAGTTTCTGATGAAAATAATACCAAAGATTAATGACTCATAAAAATGGTCAATGCTTCTATATTGTGGATAATCAGAATGCATAAAATGAAACTTCTGTGACTTTTGGCAGTGGGGGGCAATTAGGGAAGAGAGGATAAAAGAGGATGGTTGAGTATTGAGGGACAACAAATGACAAAGAGCATCAATTGTCAATTTTTCCAAGAAAAGGTACTATGTTAATGGGAAAAGGCAAGAAGTCACCAAGCATCTCCCATGTACTCCTGCCTTATCCGAGACCTTTTCAGCCCAATAGCAATTTAAATAGCCAACAGAAATTGAACGATACCCATGAGGGTGTTGTAGCCACTGTCACTACCCAGCTGTGGTAAACCATTCCTAACATAAACTACTTAGTTCTCCAAAACTAAAAATTTTGACTGATTGCTCTCATGTACAGAAATAGTCTGACTTTGAGAAAGCACCTATATTGTTTATTCTTGTTAAAGTACTTCATTCAAACACTGTTGACATTTATAATCATTATCTTTCTTGCCTAGATTTACATAGCATTAGTAAAATAAAGTACTTTAAATTAAAGCCATTTTAAATATTGTGGCATACAAGGACTTACACAAATTTGAAAGTTCTCAAATGACATTGTAAACATAGACAAATTATTACCATTTTCTTCATGTAGAAATAAAGCTCAAACATATAAAAAA
>NW_011888849.1:7325824-7350269 GCF_000151845.1 Pteropus vampyrus | reverse complement strand
AAGGTAAAGGGAGCAAAAATGAAAACTATAATAATAATTCTAACAGGAACACTACAACCTTTACAACTTACATGCATATAGTTACGTCAAGGGACTGAAAAAGATAGTTTTCTCTATTACTAATCCTGATAGTGATGAAAATAAAGCTCAAAAGTTTCAGTGACTGGCTCAAGGTCACACAGTAAATATATGACTGAACCTGAACTGGAATACAAGTTGCCCAACAATTAGGCTCTAATAAGTATACTCTCCATCACATGAGGCCTTGAAGAGTTTACCCACAGATGCAGTAGCTGATAATAATAGTGAGTATTCATATAGTCCACACTAGATGCCAACCTCTGCTCTATGTGATTGATAAATATGAACTCATTTAATCCTCACAGTAAACTTATGAAGTAAATACCATTATTATCATCCTATTTTACAGATAAGAAAACTAAGGTTATATAATATGGCCCAAGATCATACAGTTAGTGATAAAACTGGGTGTGTCACACAGGCTGACCAATTTTAGTCTGTGTGCCTAACCACCACATTGAGTGGTGTGCAGACTGCCTTTTATCAGTGATGTTAACAGGAAGATTGGTCTCCTTTGGGCTAGGTAAATCCCAATGCGAATTATGGACCAGACTGTATAAGGAGTGAAGGGAGCATCATTCTTTTTTCCAAGGAATCGCTTTGCCTGATCATTAGGGTCCAATTTGGACAAATTTATTTCCACAATACTTTGTCCATTTCTGCCTGGAAGCAAAGGTCTTATCATGGAATTATTATAAAACAACAATAAAAAAAAAAAACACAATCTGGAACACGACCCCCTCATTGTATACATGCATTGCAATTGGGTTGCTATGCAGTGCAGGCCCCTGACACAGTCTGTGTTCACACATGAAGAACAGGACAGAGCTATGGTCAGTATAAGAAGAAGAAGCCAAGCAGAAATGGATTTTAAAAATTGTAGCAAGATATATATAACATAAATTTGTCATTTTAACAATTTTAGTTGTACAGTTCAGTGACATTAAGTACATTCGTGTTGTTGTGCACCATCGCTGTCATCAATCTCCACAACATCTTTTATCTTCTCAAACTGAAACTTTATACCCATCAGCCCATTCCTTCTTTCCCTCAGCCCTTGGCAACCACAATTCTAATTTCTGCCTCTATGAATTTGATTACTCTGGATACCTCATGTAAGTGAAATCATATAGTATGTATCCTTCTGTTGACTGACTTATTTCACTTAGTGTAATGTCATCAAGTTTCCTCCATGTTGTAACGTGTGTCAGAATGTCCTTCCTTTTAATATTGCATAAGGTTCCACTGTTTGTATATATAACACATTTTATATATTCATCTATTCATCTGTCGATGGACACTTGAATTACTTCTACATTTTGGCTTTGGCTACAGTGAATAATGCTGCCATAAACATGGGTGTACAGATATTTGTTCAAGTCCCTGCTTTAATTTATTTGAGATATATGCCTGAAGTGGAATTACTGGTTCATATGGTAATTCTGTTTTTTTTTAAGGAAACACCATATTGTTTTTCATAGTGGATGCACAATTTTGCAATAAATTGATTTTAAAGCCAATTAATGACTTCGGTTTCTCTGCCCTTTCTCCACTTCCTCAAAAAGACCAAAAACCCCATAGGTGCTGGTAGTTCTTAAACATGCGATTGCCAACTTCACTACTTATGTCTTCAATATAACCCAGTCTACAGCCTATTTCCCCTTACCTTAGTAAGCCACAATAGCATAACATTGAAGAACTTGTAGATCATAGGACCCAGACCATAGACATCCCTTGCCATAATTGTACCCTTAAAATTTTATGACAGAATCATGCAGGAGCCATGCTTAAGCTATTTAATCAAAAAGAAAACTAACCCCAGAGACTTGTGCAAGTTACTATACTTAGACTACATTGATTATTATTGTAATACCCAGCTTATATTTTTTCTTTTTCATAGCAGAGATTAAATATTATCCACAGAAAGCATAAGCATGCACCTGTTTTACAATGTATTCGTAACAATTCATTAGTGCTTTACGAGATGGATCCATGTCTTAATCATCTTTGACACTCCCACAGTGCCTAGCAAGATGATTGTACAATAATAAACAAAAGTGCTCCCCAGACTTGAATTATTAAGTCTATTACCCTGACTTTTGCCATGTCCACATAAATCAACTCGCTTCTTTTATCCAAGTTAATATCCTTAATAAAAATAATTATCATTAATACATATTAAAAGTCAATATTCCTTGCTATAAGTAAAATAAATACATCTATAAGAAAACAAATTCATCCAGGTATCACCTAAAATGATTTTATATACTACCAGTAGAAATTCTGGACTAGTTGACTTGATATATAAATATGAATCTATAGATCTCTTCTAAAATAGTATATTAGTAAATATTTTGAGAAGAGAATTATAAATAATGGCTGCATCAAGATAAAGACTTTGGTGTTAAAGTGTTTGCAGTGATTTTTTTGTGATATAATTATGGCAATTTTTTATGGTTCTAAAATGGAAATAGGTCATTTATATAAATGAAATACATGTGTCAATATGTATACTTGTATATGAGAGTGTACAAGTAATATTTTGTTGATAGAGACAATGCATGAAGAAAAAGGTAAAAGATGGCAAATCCTAATAGCCAGACCCACCACACTGATGCTAAAGATGAGTGGGGTGATGGTTGTTGCAGCCAGATCACTCTCATGTCCAGCAATAAAGAATGTATCAGAAAAATAATATAAAAGGAAAGCAGATATAAGAGATTATCTGAGGGAGAACAAATATGTGAATCAAAGCAGTAGTAGCCTGCCCTTCATAAGCATCTTCTGAAATGTTTCCTGCACATTTTATCAATTAAATGTACTAACGGAGGATTCACAGTGTGCAGGGATTGATACAAGGATGATACAAGGATTATAAATCGCTGTTCTTGCCCCTTCGTTTAAAAAATCTAAATGAGATATTCATGAAAAAGTACAAATATTACAAATCAGAGTGATGCAAAGGCCAAATAGAGATACATATAATATTATTCTGTGGGTACATTGAGGAGGAAGCAGGAATAAGAGTGGGAAACCAACTGGGAAAGATTTCTAGGATGAAGTGATATTTAAGGCTATTGATGATGGAGTGAAAAATATAAAAAGATTCCTGTGTCTCCACAGGATTAACACTCCCTTCTCCAGGACCAAGAGAGGAAGAGATAATTTAGAACCCAGAGCACTCCATTTTTCTAGTTAGCATTAGAGAATGCTGGAAGAGTAGACAGTTGAATGGATCGCTGAGGAAGGGAAAGTGAGTTCAGGCTAAGTCACGGAGCCATGAAGTTTCACATGATGCTAGCAAGTTCAAAGAGGGTGCATGTGCCAGCTGCTCACACTCCTCTGAGGCCTGGCCTGTTCCAGAGCTGTCTCACTTCTTGGCATCCTTCTCCAGCTGGGCCATTTCCTGGGCTGCTGCAGAGTTCTCCCTTCACACCCCCTTCACAGCTGTGGTTTGGCATCTCTGCAACAAGAGCCCCGATGGCCAAAGTGCCCTCTGGGTTTGTCTCCTGAGAGCAAAGGCCTGCCTATTTCTACTACCGAATTTACCCACAGAGACAGACAGAGGAAGCTTTTTTTAGATGGCCAAGCAAATTGGCCTGTGTGAATTACATTGGAGCCGTGTGGTAATAATCAAATTTGGTGTCTGGGACACCCAAGGGGCACATGCACAAGCTGTAAGTAACTTAGAACTTTTCTGCTGCATCACAGAAGCTGCTGGCTTAAGAAATAGAAGCATTTGAGAGATGAATGAAAACTCCTCCTCTACATGATGTTTGGCTGTGACCAGAAGGAGTCGTCAAGTTGAAGCAATACAACAAACAGTTGTTTTTCCAGAGCCAAGAAAGTGACTAGGACATCCTATATCAAATGGTGATAAAATGGGGGTCTGCAAAGCACAGCCTACAAGCCAGACCCAGTCTGCTCCCTGTTTTTGTATACCCTGCATGCTCAGAACGATTTCTCTAATCTTTAAACAGCTTTAAAAAAAATAAATAAATAAAACTAAAGAATATTTTGTGACACATAAAAAAGATATGAAATTCCAATTTTGATACCCACAAGTAAAGTTTTATTGGAGCACAGCCATGCCCATTTGATTACATATTGTTTTTGGCTGGTTCCAAGATTCGAATGCAGAGCTAAGTAGTTGCAGCAGAGACCTTATGGCTGGCAAAGCCTAAACTGCTTACTATCTATCTGGCCCTTCGTGGAGTTTTTTTTCGACCCCTGTGATAATGCAGTGGCCAGTGTGACTAAGGGCAAGAGCAAGGTGAAATAGTAGTGGGTGTGAAAGTTTTTAAATGACAAAATTAATTGTTTTTTCTGCACTGCATTTTTAAACGTTCTGGCATTCTTGGTTGTAGATCACACCACACTGAGAAAAAGCTATATTTGGAGCTCAGCTTTGATGCTTAAAATAACACTTAGATTTCCTTTTTGTTTTTTTGATACTCTCATCTCCCCCATGTACTCTTGCATGTGCGTGTGCACACATACACACACACACACACACACACACACACACACACACTCACACACACACACACAAAAGCAATGGGCGGAACACTCATGTTTCTCAGAAGAGTTCAGCAATATGCTTGTGCTCACAGAGGCTGAGTGGTAGGGGAAGAAATACAAGATCAGTGAATTGCAGACCCCCCACGATGGATCCCGAAAGAGGATTAACTGAAACAATTTTATGGAAATATATTCAGTATGCGTAGATGACAACATGCCAGCAAGCCATCTCAGTACAGTATTCTAATTATAGACACCACTCTCAAAGTTTAGTCAAGTTATATGGTATGGTCCCTTTTACAGGGTGTGGTTTAAACCGACCGCTTAAAAACTGAAGAGGTCATTTTTGGTTAACTAGTACAATTTGGTAGCTCAAGGAAACACTGTACCTCACTCATCTTATAGGAGTAAGACTTTATTTTTACTCTTAAGAGTTCTCCTAAGAAGAAGATTCCTCCAAGCCAGACAGTTGGAATAAACAGTTTAAAAAATGAATATTGTTTTAATCAAGAAAAAAGCTTAATGGTTTGTCACAAAGAAGTTATATAAGCAAGCTATAGTAGAGAGGTGTGTTGATGAGCTGGAATGTGACAGCTATATGCACTGGAATTGTGGGTGGAGGAAGGAAGAAGAGGAGGCACAAAAGTATTCAGCACAACCCTTAAAGACATGCTGGTATGTTGAGAGTAACTATTCATGCTTGGGCACAAACCTGGCCGACCAATGTAGAGAAAGTTCTGAAGGCGAGGAGTATAAGCTATTTAAATAGTCATATGATGGCAGTCTCTATCCACATATTTGATTCTTCCATTTAGAGAAGGTGATATGGTGCCTTGGAAAAAGCATTAAACTATTAACCTACATTAAAAGTTGTACCTGAGTAGATGTAATCAAAAAGAAACTATCATGGAAGCCATTGTGAAGGGAAGAAAGTTCAGTGTTGAATATGCTCTTGCTTGAGCTAGACAGACTTCTAGGTAACGGAAAAGAGAAAGTGATTTGGCCAGGAGCTATAGACAACCAAACCCAAAGAGAACTAAGACTTGGGAAGAAGGCCTGGGGAGCATTTCTGGAAAGGCCCAGGGCTTACACATTCCCTAGTTTATTGGGAGAAATCTAATTTACTCTGTGCAGATTTGGAGTAAGGAGCAGGTATAAAAATTATCTTTTTCTCTCTGTGAACATTGTAAGCTCTTATACCACCAGATGATAGAAACATCACCTCAGTCAATTTCTACTCCCACTCACTAGGGTGCATCTAGAGCTGGAAGACTTGCAGGGCACCCAAGGGTTTTGACAGGTGTAGGGAACAGTATCCTAGTCTATTTCTAATAGAAAGATCCATTCATGACCACCAGTTCTCTTGTTGAATTTAGTGTCACTCTTACTGATACTGGGATTTTCTGCTACTTCTCCTCCACTCTGAGACTGCGAGTATTTTGCGGAGGTACTCTAAGACCCTTCTCAATTCCTTGCTGCTCTTGGGTACAAGGGAATCATTCTACTGTTTCCACCCCAAGCCTAGATGCAGGGAACTCTGTGAGAGAGTGAAACCCTTCTTCTTAGATTCAACACAGTCACCTCCAGGCTCTCCTGGGAAGGAAGACCCAGCTTTTTCTGCTCTTAGGACTCCCATACCATTCTGTTGTGCCCTATCCTAGGTTTTGAACCGTGAGACAGAGGTAGAGCACAGAGCTCCTTTCCTTTTGAAATATCCTCTTTCTTCTCTCTCTTCCCCAGCTCAAGTTACCCTCTATGGAGAGGTCAGGGGGACAGAGGACATGAGTTTGTACTTATTCCTCTGGTGGTCTTCCAGTTTTTGTCTTATGACCATGGCTAGGCTTATGGATTTAAAAGTCAGAATTTGATTACTTTATTATCTGACTATTTTTGTGTGAGTTTCAAATAGACTAGCTGCTGCCTTCATTGAGAGATGACAGGATTACTATTCTAAAATATTGTCTTACTATTAATTCATGATCATTGGACAAATAGTGATATCAAAATTAAACATCCAAAGTTTTATTTGTTATTTTTTTATTAATATTTTAGGAAATTAGAGAGTCTATATTAATGAAAGATGTAGTAAATAGTGCTTTCTTAGACTAAAATGTTTTAGTGACAGTCTTTTATAACTCTAAAATACATACGATTAACTTTCTGTGCCCCTTCTGGTAGTTATGGTAAAGACTGAGTCAATGAATTGAGTTACATAAACTCTTTATGTTAGAAACAATGCAATATCTTTGTTTTGAGCTAATTTTATTTTCCTTAGGAATTCCAGGGGGGTTTGAACATCTACTTTATGCCAATGGTTTTTCAAAGTAATGCAACTTAGAATGTAAGAGAGAAACTAACAATATTTTTGACTGCAACATTGCGCTTTGCCTTGATCTAATAATCAATGGAGTTGACATATTTGACAGCATATAATCCAGCTATTTTCCTTTAATTGAAGAATGAACAAATAAAAATATGAAAAACAATTATAAAGTTGCTTTGTTCTGAGTCCCTTGGCATAGAACGTGTTTCTGTTGGGAGAAAGTAGGATAGAAAATTTTAAAGGGCAGATCATAGGAACAAACTTTGGTACATTATTAAATATTTGGATGTTTTTCAGATTCAACAAAGCACTCCAGTTTGAAGAAGTATGTCTTTAACAAGTTCAGGGATGAAGGTCTGAGTTCTGGCCTTTCATTTAAAGAAAAAAAATTTTCAGATTTTTCAAGGCATAAAGATACCCAAGGAATATATAGTTAAATATCTTCTTTTATAGATATATCCTAGCCATAATTCAGGTTGCCCTTCAACTTGTTAAGGCATCTTTTCCCAGATTTTTGTCATCTATTTGAGTCAAAAGAAAATCAATCCAACACTTTAGCTGTTGAAATCCGCCCCCCACCACAGATTCAGAATCTAAGCAAATGTTTTCTGAAAAATTATTGTAATATAATTAATCATAAGGCAACAAAGATAATAATGCCTTTCACGTACACATTTTTCTTTCCAAGCCCTCAGTGCTTAATATGTGTTACTTTCTTTCTCTTTACAGCATCCTTATAAAGTAGAAAAGGAAGAGTATTAGTGTCTATATTTCAAGATAATGTCTTGATTATATGTAATGTGTTACAGTTTATAAAGCATTTTCACATACATGATTTCATTTGGGTTCTGACCATCGCAGTACCCTGGGATATATGTCAGTCAGTCAGGTGTCATTTTCTTCCATTTACATATGGGAAGACTAGAATTTGGAAAGGTGAAATATCTGCCTGTGTTCTGTGCTTACGAAATGAAAGAGCCAACTTGGCTAGGCCTGTTAATAACTTTGTATTACAGAGACACAGAAAGATTAGGTAAATAATTTTACCTTGCATAAGAAGACACCCCAATGACCTTTATATTTTAGAGTTTTTCTTTATTTTCCTTGTGTAACATAGTTTCAAGGCCATTATTTTGTCAAATATACTGTGAAGTACCTCCCAGACTGTATGTATTAGAAACAGTCCTATTGTTCCATTCTCTACAGAACTCCAGGAGGTTTGTTGGATTTGGGGATTATTTTCTCCTTTGGTTTTACATTTTGAATGCCTTGCTCCAACTCTCAAAGGATGCTGTTAAACACAGAATAAATATTGAATTGTCTCTCTATCCTCATGGTCTTCACGGGGGTAAATAAATGTTTCTGTGAAGGAGTTCGCTCCCTGAAGACCCACAAGTGGTGGTTAGAAAGTGTCCACAAATTAAAGGCAATGAAAGATCACTAACCACAAGTAACAGTTGTTATAAAAAAATGTAAAATATATAAAATAGCTTTTATATGCATGTATGTTCTGGACTCTAACCAGGTGGCTACCGTGTGAGTGTTTTCCCAATTATGAGAAGTTTTATATATACAAAGATGATTTCATAACAGCAATCTGTGTAGGATAAATATTATCCATAATTATATGATTTCTTTCAACTTCCAACAGTGTACAGTGTTAATCTGAGAGAAAACACTTAAAATGTTTTAATCCTTTAAAGTTTCTGAATCAGTAGTCATTTTAAAAGACTTTTCTGATTTTAATAAAAGAAAAAAAAATAGAGAACAACATTGATTCAGCCTTGGAAACTGTTTCCAGTGATGTAGGAAGCATGAATGTATAATTACCAGTAATTCACAGTTATTCATTTGAAAGATATTAAGAATTTAATGGTTGCCCACTGTATATAGTTGTTTTTTGAGGAATGTCAAGACTGATATGACAGAAATAAAAGTCAGTGCCAGTGTAGGATTTTACAGCATGGGTATTCTCAGAACAGCTAGAGAGAGGCAGAAGCCAAGATTTGCTTATTTTCCCCACTAAGAATGTTTTCATTCTCTTTTCTACCAAATAAAAATCCTTCCAAGGCTCATTTCAAAACTCTTTAGGAATTGCTTTCTCCTTTCTCTGAAATCTGCCCCTTTGCTCAGTCCTGCTAATTCTGTGTGTGTACTTTCTCAAATTCATCTCTTTTCTCTGCCTCTACTGATGATGTTCTTGCCTAAGCCTTTATTGCTCTTTGCTAGGTCTATAGCAATAGCATTTTAACTTTTCCTTACCTTCAGTCTGTCTCACCACCAATTCCATTGCAGCTAATCTTCCTAAAGAACCACTAAGAATATGTTATTTTTCTGTTCAGAATTTTTCCTTGGCTGATCATTGCCTACCAAATAAAGCAATAATTCTTTAATCTGGTATTTTACAGTCTCCTACAATCTGATGCAACTTGTCTCTTCTTCACCAACAATCTCTCACACAGTAATACTATACTCCAACTGAAAAGAGCAACTCCTAATATATCAGTACAGGCCCTAATCACCAGCCTTTCCCAGTTTCCCTAATTTCTTCTTCTTCTCACATCCAAATCTTATCTAATTTTCAGAATTCCATATAAATATTAGCTTTCCTGATGTCTTTTCTGAATTCTCATTTCAGTAAATCTACCCATGTTTTAGAATATCCATCACCCTTTACCTTAATTTTTTGTTGTTGTTGTTGTTGTGTGTGTGTGTGTGTGTGTGTGTGTGTGTGTGTGTGTGTGTAAGAGGATCATTATATTTTCCTTATGTGAACCTGAGGAAGGACTGCTCCTTGGTGTCCCAATATTATAGGAAGGGAGAAACTAATAGCACCAACCTTACAGGATTATTGTAAAGATTATGAATTAATATGTGCAAGTGTCTCTAGTAAGTGCTCAATGTAAATGTAAGCCATTATTGTGAACATCTCTCCCTTATACGACAAGACCTTGGGATGGGACTTCAAGCTACTCCTCATTGTGTCTCACCACAGTGACAGAACATGGCACCAGTGTTCGACACATTTATGTTGAATAAACGCTAAGGGTAAAGTCCTATTCTGTATCTTCCAGTGTCTCACACAGTATCAGAATGCTGCAAAAGACCACTGTTTACCGGTGATCTCAGCAGCCTCCCCCCAGCTAATGATACGGATGGGACTAATTAATTGGATCTGAAGTGTGTGACTCAATGTCCACTATAAGAATACTTCCCATTCTTGGTAAAGGTAAAAGAGGTCATTCTTGCTTATTCTGTTTCTCCAAAGGGTTAGCAATATCGGTGGCATGGGGACATAAGAGAGGAGACACAGGCAGTAGGTCCAGGAAAATCTCATCCCACAGTTGTGTTTATATTTTCCTTAAAAGTACTCTTTGAGTGATATGAATTTCTGAGTCAGAGAAATTAAAAATCAACAGACTGTATATGCCTAATTGGAATACTTAACTCTTTGAGGAACTTCTTTGTCCACCATTTAACTATGTGCCTTTAAGAGACTAGGATGCTTACTCTAGGTTGTGCATTGAAATTCATTAAAAAGATTGGCTACAGAATCAGAAAGTCAACATTCAGAGGCATATGGTATTTATTTAGAGGATTCTTAGACTCTGATGTGTAACATTAATCCAGGCACAGACAGAATGAAAAGTACAATTTCTCCAAATGGCACTCATGTCTAAACACCAGCTTTATAAATACGAAATTACTCATCAACTGGAATTTTTTTTTTTTTTTCAGGAGTACTTATGTTTAGCATCCAAAGTTTCTTAAGAAAAGACATTTATGATGGATACATTTTGTCAAATCGGTGATTCCGCACACATGCATGTTAAGCTAGAAAAACTGATTTTTACTAAAAGTTTAAAATTGTTCTTTCAAATTGATAATTTCTGTTTCCCCCTTTTTTTTAAAGTTTCCTTAGCTTGGCCATCAGCTTCTTATCATTAACAATCATAAAAAATCATAACAGAAAAAGAGCTATCATTTGAGTTCATGCTACACGATCAATATTATAGTGCTCAAAATAAGCCTGTAAGATAGGTATTGTTATTTCCCTTTTACAGGTGAGAAATGGAGGTTCAGAGTAGCTCAGTGGTTTGTCAAGTCATGTCATTGGTTAGTAGGCGAATCAAGGCTTATAATGTATTATAAGTTTTGCTTATAAAATTTACTGTACTTATAAATGTTTAAAGTTTTATTTCTCTCTATGCTCTTTAGTTCAACTTTTGATCCCCCTGCCACATTCTCAGGACTATGTCCTACCTCTGGCCAAGTACTCCACACAGGAAATATTTATTAGCAGGGTCAGCAATCCACTCCTGCAGGCCTGAATGTAAATATGCCCAATTAGCCTAAACACATGTTTCCTAATCCCATGCTGTTTCTCTTGCCCCACTTTCTTCAATATCACAGGCTTGGAATGACTGGTCCACAGATGAATACCTCAATCTTAGTCAAAAAGATGAGAGGAGACATTTTCTGGGAGAGTTTCTTAGACTTTCCCAGATGAAGAGATAAAGAAAACTGCCTTTTCTTCATGTGTTCCAAGATCCCTATCATGTGTCACATATCTCATGAAAAATAGTTTAAAAATCCCTGTGGAAGGAGGAAAGCAGTCAGAGTTGAGGACACGACACCCAGATTCTAAAAACAATAGTTGTACATCCACAGTCACAGCAGCATTGTTCACAATAGCCAAGGAGTAGAAGTGACCCAAGTATCCACTAATAAATGAATGGGTAAAAAAATTGTTATGTTCCTACAATGCGATATTGCTCAGCCTTAAAAAAGGAATTCTGACACATGCTACATCATAGGTAAATCTTGAGGGCATTATGCTAATGTAATAAGCCAGTTATAAAAAGACAAATACTTTCTGATTCTCTTACATAAGATATATAGAATAGTCAGATTCATAGAAATAGAAAATAGAATGGTGTTTGCTAAGGTTTTGGGGAGGGGAAAATGAGGAGTTGTTGTTTAATGGGTATAGAGTTTCGGTTTTACAAGACAAAAAAGTTCTGAAGATTGGGTGCACAATATTACCAATATACTTAACACTACTGAATTATACACTTAGAAATGGTTCAGATAGTAAATTTTATTTTATGTGTATTTTACCATAATTTAAAAAAAAAAACAATGATAAGTATATGAGAAATGCTAAACTTCTAAGATTTCAGTATGTGAGGGATGGAAACACTTAGAATAAGTAAAAAAACAAAAAAGAATGAAATCAACACTAATATGCAAGCCCCAAATGATCCCTTAATTTGTCCGAGTACCCTAGTACCTAGTAATCAATACTCTAATATACTATTATCTTAGTACCTATTCTTAAGTTTGGGGAACAAGCAAGAAAAAATATGAACCTAAACATTTAGGATTCCACACCATTATTTGGGTAATTAAATTATTTGAGTAATTGCCATAATCCTTCGCACTATTTTAAAGAACTTAAAAATCAGTCGTATGGATGGCTTTCTCTCACAGTTCATTTAAACAGGTAGAATGATTTCCTTTGAATTAACACTGTCTTTCTAATTAAATGTATTCAGCTATTGGTACTTTGTTGCATTTATTTTACTTTTTATTGACAGGATATTTCCGTGATACGATAAGTTTCTTTCCTATTTTGAAATATAAATATTTCCTAGGCTGTTGTTATGTATACAACAGAGGAACAGAATAGTACATCAGAACAGAAATACAACAGAAATTCAAGCATGAATTTGAGTCTTACTCTCCCTTTGACTAACCCTGAAAAATAACCTAAAATCTCAGTACCTCAGCTTATCTTTCATCAATATGAAATAACTAGTCTAGAGTTCAGCAAACTTTTTCTATAAGGATTAAATAGTAAATATTTTAAGCTTTTAATCTTTGTGGGACAAGAGGTAAAATAATCAAAGGTAGCAAGAGAGGAAAAAAATTCACAAATAATTTTACTGATGAAATTCAAAATATAATAAAAATAATTGAAAAAAAAATACAGGCATACTAGTGAGAAAATGGAATTTCATTTTGGGGGGAATATTTTGCTTAAATGAAATTTGAAGTAGTTTTCTTTATCAAATCAATTGCAAAAGTTCATTTGTGAAAATCATTTTTAGCTCATGGGCCCTTTTAAAAACAGCATCAGGCCAGATTTGCTTCATTCACTGTAGATTGCCCAATCCTGCTCTAGAATCCAGATAATAAGTCTTTTCTCACTATAAATATCAAGCTTATGAAATGTTCCTTCTTAATTTTTTTTTTTGCTGGATTTAATTCCTCTGCTCAATTTCTAAATGTAGGCATGTCCCAGGGTTCTCACTTCCCTTTTAACTCTATATTTTTTTCTTGCATGAGCCTATCTAGTCCAATGGTTTTAAAAACCATCCACATGTGATGATGTCCAAATTTTTATTTCATTGTTCTCTCCTCTATAGGATATATTTATAAAACCAACTTCCTCCTTGCCATTTACGCTTTGATATCTAAGAGATAGCTCAAAGAAAAAGTAATTTCTAAAAATGTCCCCCATTTTGATCTCCTTCTCAGTGAATGACAACTTCACTTACTCACTTACTCAATTCAAAAATCTAGACACCACCCTACTCTATTCCCTTAACCCTCCCCACACCACTTAATCTATCAGCATTGTCTGAAAAGCAATCAGAGCTGCAAATCTATGCAGCTGTGTTCAATACAAAAATAATCAGAAGTATTCTCGCTATAGAATTGTAAATATTAAGTCAGCTCCTCAAACAAATCTTGAACATATCCACTTCTCTCTATCTTCACTACTATCGCCTTAGCCCAAGCCATCATTCCTTACCTGAACTACTACTACTCTTGTTTTCTATAGTGTCTCTTTTTCCATTTTCAACTCCAACTCTACCCCTCTAAGCCATTCTTTACAGTGTAGAGAAAATGATCATCTTGAAACATAAGTCAGGTTTTGTCACTCCCTGCTTAAGATTTTTCATAGCTTCCCACCTATTAATTTGACATATATTATTGTCTACTTACTATGGTCCTGGAACTATTCACATTGCTTGGAATATAGTAGTGAACAAAGATGGACAAAAGGACAAAAATCTCTGCCGAATGTAACTTACATTCTAATCTTACGTTCTAATGAGGAGGAACAGAAAATAAACGACCTTCCCAAAAGTAAATGATGTATCATGTTAGTGATAAATGCTATGGAGAAAAAAATAGGAAAGTGGGTAAGGAGTTTGAGAGTAGGAGTTGCAACTTTAGAGTAATGGGGAAAGGCCTAACTGTGAAGATGCCTTTAGAGTAAAGACCTGAAGGAGGTGAGGCAGCAAGCGGGTAGTTTGTAGGGAATAGCATTCAAGTTCAGGGGAACAGTAAGGAAGAAGAGTGAGTGCAGGGAAGAGAAATCACAGGAGCCAGAGAGATGACAGAGGCCAGGTTGTGGAGGACCTTGCAGACTCCCAGTGAGGTGCTGAGTAGTGAGTGACGAGACATGCTCTGACTCAGGGGTTAAGAGGGACACAGGCTACTGTGATAAAGATCATATGAAGTGGAACAAGAGGTGACGTAAGGAGACCAGTTAGAATTCTGCTTCAGTATTTTAGGGGAGATGTTAAAATGAAGTGAGTCAAGACGTGCTCAGCTTCTGAGAAGTGGGCAGAGAGGAGTCAAGGATGACTTCAAACGTTTTAGTCTGATCAACTGGAAGGTCAGAGTTGCCATCATCTAAGATAAGGAAGTATGAAGGGAAAAAGAGATATGGGAGTGCATATTAGGAGCTTAGTTTTCCATGGGGTGCATTTGAGATACATAGTAAACATTCAAGCAGAGATGTCAATTAGGCAATTGGATATTTAAGTTTGGAATGCAGAGGAAAGGTACAAGTTAGAGATGTAAATTTGGTGGTCATTCACGTACAAATATCATTTGAACCAATGAGACCGAGACCATCAAAGAAATGAATGTAAATAGAAAAGAGAAGAGATCTGACAACTGAGTCTAATGTAAACTGGAGAATGAGAAGGAGTCAGAAAAGGAGCCTGAGAAGATGGTGATAAATCAGGAGTGTGCAGTGACTGAAAGCAAAGTGAAGAAAGCGTTTCCAGGAGGAAGGAGAAATTAACTAGGTTAAATGCTACATATGGTTGAGTAAAACTAGGATACATTCTGAGTAGAGTATCTTCTGCAATTCTTCTTACCATGACTTGAAAGTATCCACGCAATCAGATTTCCATTACCTGTCTGCCTTCTCCTGTCATTCCATCCCTTCTTCTTCATGGCCCAGTCTCTGTCCACCTCTCTAACCTCACTCTCTTCCACATTCACTGTACTCTAGCTATACCACTGATCTTTCTGTTTTTCTGCCATGTCTATAATTGATCCTATTGGTTGTTCCCACTGCCTCGAATACTCTTTTTCCTCATTATTACTTCCGGTCATTTCAGTTTCTTTTCATGACCATCCTTTCTAAAATACCAGTACCACCACTATTAGTCCCACCTCCTTCCATCTTATTCCACTACTTTGTTCTATTCACTTTATATGACTTTTTTGACACTCCAAAATTATGAGTGTATTGTTTATCTCCTCACATGGAACAAGGATCTAGTCTGTCTTGTCCTCTTCTTTATCCTAGGCTAGAACAAGGACTGATATAGTTCAATAAATATTTGCTGAATACACAAATTAATCTATATTTCAATAAATTAACAAAATAATGTATAAAATAATCTGGCAATTAATTCCAAACTTACAAGTACAGAGGAAGACATATTTTTATTTGATGATGCTATAAAGTATTTTTCAAGTTTTTTTCCAGTTTACATGATGCTAAAAATATAAATAGTATTTACCAATCTATTTAAGACATAATTGATCTATAAAATTTCTATAGTCTCTCAAATATGATCTTACATCTACCTAAGAAATGTGCTGTACTATAGCCTTGTATTACTTTTCAAATCTCCAGGCATCTGTAATAATAATGGCATTATGTTTATACAGGTCCTAGCATATAGTAGACCACCTTGGTTGTTTACTAAAAAGATGGTGAAATGAATAAATAAACTAATTTTGAAATCTTTAAGAGTCGCTAGTAAAAAGAAGAGTAATCGAGTAAAATTTTTTAGCCCTTATTTCTTACCATTCTTCTCAAGAGGGTTTCCTTTTAAGAGGTCCAAATGACCACTACTTATCATTAAAATCTTTCTTTTTTAAATCTCTCTAATGAAATTCAGGGAACAACTAAAAGTGGGGTTTGGGCAGGCTTTGCGTTTGATAACTTGGCGTGCCCTTTCATCTTCCTTCTGCAGTCTTACGCTCATTGTTTGTTGCTGCTAAAGCAGTAAATGTTGTTTGTCTTAGCTGCAAAACCAGGACTAGAAAACTTTGAAGTGTTTTCTGTTGCTTAATGTCACCTACTGTTCCTGTCAGCAAACTGAGATAAACCTGATGGACTGAGGTGTCTGGTCTAATTCCTTTATTGACACATAGTCCTGTCTTCAAACACAAGAGTAAATGAATAAGTACTAAGATAGTAATGTGTCAGTAATAGGCTGCCAGATAAATGCCATTGTTTATGTACTGATCTCTGCTTCCTAAGGCCCAAACAGCTCAAAAATCTTACAAATTAGCACCTCACTGAGATCAAAGAATTGTCTTTTCTTTCTGCAATTACCTACTTGGAGAGCTGAACAGGCAAATGAGACTAGTTTAAGCTGTCTCTCTCCAGCCCAAATCTTTCTTTTGAGGAGAACAAATGGTGGAATTATACACTTTTTCAAGATGTGCTGGTAAGAATGAGAATTTTAGTTTATTTTGCTCCTTAAGAGCAAGGGGAATCTGTATTTTATTTTTCGTGTTATCCACAATTATTCTATTCCCATTGTAATTCTTATTTCAAATATTAGTGGAAAGAGCCATGTATATTCTTAACAACCAGTCTTCTAAGATCAGATTAAACTTCAAATTACAAAGATAAAAATAGTTTTAAATTCAGTGTCATCATAGTACATACAGCCTCAAACAGGAGGCATGAGGAAATTAGTATTTTTTGAAGGTGTAAAAATTTAGGTTACAAACCTAATTTTGTTATTGGTATATCTTAAAAAAAAAAAGGAAAGAAAAGTGCAGCATCAATCTAAGTAAAAAATGTTTTTAAATACATCATTTCATGACTTTACTTGTTAATTATGTAAATTTTCCTGTCTTGAAGTACATTCTAGCTCCATTAGCCTATGTCCAAAATGACATTTTTTGGTTTAAAGACAATGAGGAATGAGAGAATAGAAATTATTTACATAATGTCATTGACTTTACGTCATTTTGTAATCATGTCTTTCATATTAGTCATACAACCTGAAAGCAAGAAATCAAATGGCCAAACTTTATGGTTTAGACAATATTGGCTTATTTATAAGAAAGATAAGATTCTTTCTTGATAGCTGACTTTCTTTTTATGTAAATAAAGAAAATATACTTTCAAATTCTAATGGTACAATGACTGGTCTTGTCTTAGTCAAAGTCTTGCCTCTTATGAAAGAGCAGTTTAAAGAAATAAAAATTGATTATATTCTTCTCCTTGTAGTTACCTGGAATAGTAAAGTTGGGCACCCCATTTTCAAATGTGTGTTTTAGTTCAGCTATTCACATCATGGTTTAAAAAGAAGCATTAAATACGCTCCTATGCAAAAGAGTTCATGAAAGTCAATGTGAACTAAGGACAAATTTAAATATGATTTGTCTCATTTTCCTAAAGCCACTACATACAGGGGAAAAAAAAAAAAAAAAAAAAAACTAGTGGCTTTGGGACCAGTCAAGGTTAGAATAAGACTCCCTCTCAGGATGCTATAACAGCCAAGAAGTTTCAGGAATGCTGGTAACTCCAACTGACAAAAACTAACTATGGGACCACCAACACTGAGACATATCCAGCGGAACTCTGAAAATCATCAAAACAAGGAGGCTTCTTTAGTAGCCCTTAAAATATGCTTAAATGTTTTATTGTATTGATCCTCTCAATATCCCTGTGGGCCTCTGATGTTAAAGTAAAATATGAGGAAAATGCAGAAAGGTAAGCCAGTGCAGGGTAATCAAATGGCAAAAAAACCTCTGAGAGGATATTCATCCAGTGTGAGCAATTTTCAACAGCTATCACTTACACTTTTGTTTAGTTACTTGAGAAAATTTAACTTGTGGCCAAAATTAAGAACTGCCATAACTACAGCAACTAGCATATCAACTATTTTGACTGTTCTATCTTTTAATGAAGAGGGGGTTGCATAGCATAGATGAAGGAGCTTAGTATTTGAAGGTGGAACACCCAACAGGGCTTGAATCTTTCAATTCAGCCAAGGCAAGTCACTTAAATTAAGAGAGCCTCAATTTCCCCATATCCTATTAACATAACAATCCAGGCCTTTCTACATTATAGAGTGGCTGTAAAGATCTAATCACAATGAAATATATTTAGAGATATTTGCATACTGATAAATATATTTTGTTTTAGAAGATGGTCTATTTTATGTCAGCAGAGCTTTAAGAAGATCTACTGCTAGCAGCTGAATTACACTAATGAGTATGAATAATCAAAGAGAAAGTATACTTTATTCACCTCTATGAAAAAGAAAGTTGTAGAGCCTACAAGAGAGATTTCCCTTTCACATTGGTACCCATTCCTACTTTCCCTGAAATGATGTTTAGGTAGCAAGTCAGCCATGAGCGATAGGGGGAACAAAGGAACAGGGGCCCAGAGACCGCTCAAAGAATACCCCACTCGTAGCAGAATTCTGGGTACACACATGCACACTAGGCAAAGAGTTGTATAGCAGCCCAGTGTCAATCAAAATGACCTCACTTGCCAATCACCTAGGTAGGAAAGCCTTTGGAACTACCTATCACGGCTCAAATATAATGCAGACATTCTCATTTCTGAGTCCCGTTTTTTTTCCCCCCCCTTCTCTTTGTGGTTGTTATTACAGCACTCTGTTGCAGCTCCCATCACTGAAACCATGTGCTTCCTTGGGGCATGCTTTGTCTTTATGAAATATATCTTTGACAAATCTTGTCTAAATCTCACTGAACTGTGATTCTCTACTGCATCAATGAGGAATAACTGAGGAAAAATTCTACCTACACTTCTACACCACTATTATTCCTATCCCTCCCCTCTGCCATTGGAGCCACACCAAAAACAAACTCTGATCAGCCCCAGTGGTAACAAAGATTGTGATACTCCACCAGCAATTTTCAAGCCTTAGTTCTGGCTTGAAAATTTCAAAGAAGGGGTTCAAAGACACATGAAATGAAAGTGCCAGTAAGTGTTCCAGTGCAGACTATTAAACCACAGATACTAATTCGTAATATTACCCTGCTATTCAGACTTTAGGCTGTTATATGCCACCTTTAGACCCTTAATTTTCAGCCTTGACCTAGTAATAATGTCTCTGATGTTAATGAGCTATGAAGGAGACCTTTACACTTTCGTTTTTTTTAAGACTACTAGAAAAATATAATAATTTCCTATGCTTTCATGTTATATCTCTTGGTCTTGCAATAAAAAACACAGTGGCATGTAAATTATGGCAATGTATATGACAACATTCATTACTATTTTCTTATCAACAGTGGAAGAGGTAGAAAGGTAAAACTTTGATGCTATTCCATAACTGAGCAAGCTGGAACACCCCTGCATGAATCCAGTGCTTACACGACACATGAATGCAGAGCTCCCAGTCCAGGTCCGTGTATCAAATGTGGCTGAAGCCCTGAAAGCACCTGTTGTGAAAAGCTGGGGAAAGCTTGGCTACCAAAACTCGTGTTGATTTTTGTCACCTTTTTGAGCAAATATCCTTTGAAGATCAACAGTTTTCTTTTAAATTTGCTTTCCTCTCAATGTAGTTTCAAATACGAGTCCATTAAAAGAAAAAATGATTCTTTTCACAGAGTAGTATACAATATTCAGAGTGGTTGCATGCTCAAGTTTAAAAATGCTATTTTTTTTCTTTCTCTGCAAGTTTTTTATCAGTTAATTGTCCTGAGACTAATGTGTACATTTTTTATTTATTTTACAGTAAATACTGCAGGAAATCTGCTTCTTGTAAGTACTAAGGGAACATCATTAAATAAAATTTATAGCAATTATGCTTTGTAAGTGCTCTGTAAGAGATATCCAGAGTTATTGATCAGAAACAGGGAGGGGGAAAGTACATGTACGAATGCAAAGGATTCATTTTCTTTTTTTTTTTTTTTTTCCAGCAAGTTACTGAAAACTCATTCTTTTTGCTGAGGGAAAGGTAAACAACTCTCCAGTCTTCTCTTTACTGATTCATTTCTTGGTCCAAGTTATTTCCCACACCAAGAGTGGACTCTCTCCTGAGTCTCTGTTGACTTATCTGGCTGCCAACAAAGAAGGGTTACTATTCTCTTGGAATCCATATAATTATATTCCTGTGGGCACTTATAAGGATCCATCAGTTCTGTCCTTGTATACCACATTTCTAGGCTGGCCTCTGTCTGGGGGTGGTGAGAACTGAAAAGAAAACATTTTTTGACCTACTTCATACCTCATAAATCAAAATTTATCCCTTCAAAGAACACTCAAATTCCATCTTGTTCATAAGTGCCAAACTGAATCAAGTCTAATTTAACTCCCGTATAGTTGCAAATTGTATTCACTTCATATTGAAATGTTAGCAAATAATATGTCACTTATCATTTGCACTCCCACAGAATCTAGAGAATAAAAAAATTAAGAAAGTCAGAACTTTATGTTCTTGATTCAAATAAATCTTGACCAAAGTTTTAACCAGAATATTTCCTCGGTGCCACTAAATAAATGCTTATTTATTTATGTGTTTATGTAATCCTCCTTTGGAAAAGAACTCAAGGTGTTTTCCAAAAATATACACATAACAATGGAAGAAAAATAGACCAATTTGTGGAAAGTAAAGCAATAATAAAGACAGATAGATTGGAAAAAACATATTGAGGTAGATTAATACCATTGCCCACAATGCTGGTCCCAGGGTCCTTCTAGATATGCTACATGTGTGTGGCAATTCTGAAATAGATTATTCTAATAATCTCGGCAAATATAGTTCAAAAGCACAATCATGCATGAGACTAACCATGCTGCTGGCCAAAAATCAAACCGTTTTGAGAGAGAACACAGTCGTTCCTATTCCTGCAATATGTGAGAAATTTTTCCCGATTCTTCATAAAGTGGGTACTGAGTGCTTAGTGACTATTAGTGAAATCAAGACTTTTGGAGTTGAAATGCATGATAGTGTTGAAGGACTGTGGGGGAAAGGGGTATCTATTATATTTAATGTGAGCTTCTAGTGATTATTGGCTTTGAGGTGCCAGGTTTGAATACTTGTGCTTGATTCCAGGAGAACTAGATTCTAGCCATTTATAGGAGTTAAATTAACAGGAATGGAGTTTTCTGCCTAGGGCCCTGGGCAGCCTTTTTTTGCAAATTTATCAGAGTCAGCCCATGTGTACCAAGCAATTGGGCACACTATTTTTTATTTACGAAACTTTCAGAGCTTTTATCAAATAGGAGCTCCAAATTCCTGGATTTCTGGAAATTTCCATGCTCCCCTATTCATAATACATACAGAAGGGGCCAAGGACTTGGGGAACATAAGGGAGACTTGTCCTGTATTCTAGAGGATGGCACTTTGAAACTAAGAGATACAGAGGCAGATTTATGTATAGTCATTTGACTGTCATCTGTCCTATCTACAATATCGTAGAGGACTCAATTTTATAATATGCCTATTGTTAGAAAAAGGAACTTACTCTTATTGAATGCCTACTCTGTGCAAGCTATAAGTAAATACTAATATGTTTTCCAAGGGAAGATGAAAATTTTGAGAGCCACAAAGCTTATATAATTGGGAGGAAGCTTTAAAAAAATTATGAATTTAAAGTTAGCACAGCCCATGTCAGTGAGGTGGAACATAAATTTCATTAATTTCATGGAAAATCTCTCTCTCTGTTTTCTCCTGTAATTTTCAGAGCAATCAATGATATAGGTAATTCTCTTCATTTGACATATAAAAAAATGAAAATCCAGAGATTAACCTACCCAATTATTGAGGTTGCCAGATTTTGTAAATAAAAGTAACTATCAATTAAATGTGAATTTCAGATATATAACAAATAATTTCTAATATAAGTATATTCCATGAAATATTTGAAACATATTTATATTAAAAATTATCAATTGGGATTTAAGATTCAAATTTAACTTGGTATCTTTTATTTTATCTGACAAACCTATCAATGATATACTGCCAGAATTTTAAACCTAAGTTTGCTGGATACAAAGCTCAAGTATATTTCATTCCGTTTCTATGATAATTACTGCAAGCTTAACAATCATAAAGCATAATAATTTTCTCCTTAAATGAAAATAATCTCCCCATCATTATTTTTATTACTTAAATAACAAAAATTATATATGATATTTGACTTCTAAAAACTTACTTTTAAACAAGCAATAATAGTTTTTGCAGGAAAGTTTATTACAAACCAAAAAAAAAAAAAACCCTTATAATCCTCTTTTATAGGTAATTTCGTTTTGTTATTTAGTTCATATATCCTTCCAACTTTTTATATAAGTAGCTACACATTGCATTTTTAAAAAATAAAATAAAATCAGTGCTAATATCCTTTGAATGCAAAGTGACTTAAAAAAATATTTTATTTTCTTTGTGCTGGACCTAGTATGTGATAGAGATGTGGCCATCAATTATCAGTATTTAGACTGCAAAAATTGGCAAGTAGAATTCCAGATGTGAAAAGTTCCCACTGAAATTCTCACTTCTTTTGAAGTGTGAGATTAATTATCTATATCAGATGGCTGACCCTATTGTAGTCAGACTTAATGTGAAGTATTTCAGATGGCTAAGAGATGATACAGGTATGGCTGACAAAAAGCTCCTCAGAATTGAGATAAACTGGCTTGGTATCACCATTATAATTCACTGTCTCATGGTGTAGTGCAAGCAAACAAAAATAAAAAGTTCCTTGACTGATGATTTGAATTCTTATTACAGATTAAAAGTTAATTAGTGACTCTTTCAGGGGAAACATATGGCAAATTTCTCAGCCAGAATTGTCACCAAATATATTTAAAGTAGATGTTAGGTTTTCTTTCAGAGGAGGGGGGAAATGGAGAAAAAAGGATAATTCGTCATGAACGTATAACTTTTGAGAGAAGCATGCAAGTTAGCTTTTTACTAGTAAAACTTTTTTTCCATACAGAATAAGCCTATAGTGAGCAACATCTTTGCTCAATCTTCACCCAGATTTTTTGATCAAATGCAGAATTTAGGGATGTATTCACATAAGGCAAAAAGAAGTTTTAAATAAGTTATTGGCAAAATGTTCTCCTATTATCTTCTAATGTTGTATTTTCTTATTTGGCCATGTAGACTTAACTCAGATTTCCTGACAATTTTTACTGAGTGCTCCTGGTCAAAGTAGAATCGTCAACATAGTCAATCTCTTGTGAATGTCCCTAAGATAACCTAACTTTGACTCCCTCCCCAACTTCCATCTTTGGAATCAATACCTTTTGTAACCAAGAGGAGAGGCCAGGTGGCAATATCTACAATTAATAGACAGTCCCTGTCAGTTCCTTCACAGAATATAGGAAAGGGAACCCGAATACTTGGAACGGACCTAACAATGTCAACACACAAGTTGTTAATACAATATAAACTTACACAACTTACATATTATGTACCATAGAACTCAGTGTCCTCACCCGTACAATAAAGCAGTGAAATTTTGTTGATTTTTTGAGTCCACTTTCTGGATTTCCAGCTCTAATTCTGAGTTATTTCAGAGTGGGTTTTTTTTTTTCTTTTTTCTCTCTTCAAAAGCTCTAGAGGCATACTTCAATTTGAAATTTCTTTCAGTAGCTTACTTCTGCTGAAAATGCACTACTGAGTTTGTAGAACATCTGTTTGTGAAATAAGAATAATCACTATAGCAAATTCCTGCTGCTATTTAGAGGATTAAACAGGAAAAAAATACCACCAAAAATGTTAAAATTGATTAATAAATTCAGTAAAGTAGTAGGATACAAAATTAATATTCAGAAGTCAGTGGCATTTTTATACACCAATGACGAACTTTTGAAAAGAGATATTAAGAAAATCCCACTTAAAATTGCATCAAAAACAATAGAATACCTGGGAATCAAATTAACCAAGGAGTTTAAAGACCTGTTCTCAGAAAATTATAAGTCATTGAAAAAAGAAACTGAAGAAGATACAAATAAATGGAAGCATATACCATGCTCATGGGCAGGAAGAAAAAACATCATTAAAATGGCCATATTACCCAAAGCAATCTATAGATTCAATGCAATCCCTATCAAAGTACCAATGATGTTTTTCAGAGAGCTAGAACAAATAATCCTAAAATTTATATGGAAACATAACAGACTCTGAATAACCACAGCAATCTTGAAAATGAAGAACGAAATTGGAGATATCACATTACCTAATATTAAACTAT
>NW_011888849.1:7314467-7325009 GCF_000151845.1 Pteropus vampyrus | reverse complement strand
TTTTTTTCCCAGAAAAGGAAACACCATCAAAATGAAAAGACAACCAACTGAATGAGAGAAGATATTCACTTGTGATACAACTGATAAGAGGTTAATATCCAAAATATATAAAGAACTCATACAATTCAACAACAAAAAACAAACAATCCAATTGAAAAATGGGTAGAAGATCTGAATAGATATTTCCCCAATGAGGAAATACAAATGTCCAATGGACATATGAAAAGATGCTCAAGGTCACTAATCATCAGAAAAATGCAAATTAAAACCACAATGAGCTATCACGTCAACCTGTCGGAATGGCTATCATCAATAAATCAAAGAACAACAAGTGTTGGTGAGGATGTGGCAAAAAGGAACCCTCATACGCTGTTGGTGGAATTGCAAATTGGTATAGCCATTATGGGTAACAGTCTGGAGATTTCTTAAAAAATTTAAATGGATATACTTTTTGACTCAGCAGTTGCACTTATGGGTATTTATCCAAATGAAACCAAAACAATAATTCGTAAAGGTCTATGCATCCCTATGTTCACGGCAGCACAATTTACAATAGCCAAGATATAAAAGCAACCTAAATGCCCAACAATAGATGACTGGATAAAGAAGTTATGGTTCATATATACAATGGAATATTACTCAGCCACTAAAAAATGAAATCTTACCATTCACAATGACATGGATAGACCTAGAGGTTATTATACTGAATGAAATAAATCAGACAGAAAAAGATAAATACCATATGATTTCACTTACATATGGAATCTAAGGAACAAAAAGAACAAACTAATCGAAAACAGACTCACAAATATCGAGGACAATCTGGTGACAGCTAGAAGGGAGGAGGATTGCAGGGCTGGGAGAAAGAGGTAAAGGGTTAAAGAAGTACAAATTAGTAGTTGATAGAGGGTTGTGGGTATGGGGAGCACGGCATAGTGAATGCAGTTAGCATTAAATATGATGGCTATGTGTAGAGCCAGAGGAGAGAAAGATCAGGGGAATCATTTTATAAACTATGTAAATGTCTAACCAATGTACTGTATACTTAAAACTAATAACAAAATTTAAAAAAAAAAAAAACAGAAAAAAAATACTCCATAAGAGTTTTATTATTGAAATTTTATTTTTGCTAAAATTTCAGTTTTGTTATACATACATGTATATCTTGTGAATATCCTATGAGTAAATATATGTATGTCTGTGTATATAGATAGGTGAATAAACAAAATACACAAAATAAATAAAATATAGTAGCATATGTATTAAAAATGGTCTGACGTAATATGTACCAAATTCTCTCTAGTCTAGTGCTTTCCAACCTATCTGTAGTGAAGGCCAGGGTTTTTAAAAGTTATTATTATTACTTCTAATCCTATAAAGACAAAGAGTTTTATAAAATACAATTAAAATGTCAATTTCTTTTCAAAGTTTCTGTTTATTGTCTCTTTACAAATCTCATAGCAGAGCAGTAACAGCTAGAAACAGACCATGACAAGCCTAGGGACCACATTTTGAGTAGATTGGCTCTAGGAGATGAGATTACATAAAACTTTCATTTTCTTTCTTATTACATAGTTATATTTTTGTAAATTTTATTTCTATAATAAAAAGAAAGTTTAAAAAATCAATGCTAAATTTAAAAATATAAATTTACTATATATATGTATACATAGGACTAGGATGATATATTCTCTATTGTAAATCTAAGCTGTTCATGGTTAAAAATAAAGAAAAGTATTTCTTTTCCTTTTTTTGTGAGAGTATTTGTATTTTGCAGTATTTCATGGTCAGTGAGTACATACCCCATGTATAAGAAAAAAATAAAAGTCACCCATCACAAGACAAATGAAGAACTATGCAAAGACCACTATCAACTGGGATAAACACAATCATTCACTTTCATTTACTCTTCCTGAACCATTCTTTAGATGGCATTTCTGAAGGCGGAAATTTTGTGTATGTTTAGTCCAATCCCAGCTCTAGCTCTATATAAATTCTATTTTTAAATTGATATAATTTAGTACCTCAAAATATTATTCATTAGTTTTCATTCATTGGTCAACGCACATTTAAATAAGCCACAAAAGGTTCCTGAATAGGTTCTTTAGGGAGCAGTTGCATAACTCTAGCAATAGTTGACCCACTACATCCAAGCCAACTGATATTTGGCATTCAATATGTTTTATTTTTCTACCTAACATATGGATATTTGTTTATTAATATTTAGTGAATCTAGCGCCATACTAGTCCCAGATGATAAAATGTGCAGGAAAGAGAGACCGTCCCTGTCCTCCAATAGCTGATAAACTGGCAGGAAGGGCTGATACTCAGCTAGTAACTACATGCTCTGACAGCAGTGTGGAGAGGAGAGGGGAAGGAGAGCAAGAAGCGTGTGGGAGATTACTTGAAAGTCAGTATTTTTATTGTATCTTCCCTAGCATGAGCCAGCTAACCAGAAATTAGCATGATTCATTTCCCCAGAGGGTCTATTTTATACTCCACGAGAGTCACAAGGACATTCCTAACTGACCTCAGATTTTTTTAAATTAAAAAAAAATAATAATAATGTTTCACTTGTTTACATTAAAAGCAACAGAGTGAGAAAGCTTAGCAGAAAATAAAATAGACCCCTGAATGGATCCCCTAGGTCATATAATAGCACACAGAGGGTTCTCCTGCAGCTGTGTCTTTAGAGGACTGAAGTGGGGATTTGAGCATATAGGCATCTTTTGCTATTATTATGCCAGGGAGACGTGTATGCACCAATCCACCAGTTAGATATTTAATGATGTGAGTTTGTTGGTTTTTGTCTTGAGAGTGGCTGAGGGAGTCCTGGGTCAGTTGATAAGTGAGGTCAGAAATTCAATTTCCTTGCAAGGAGACTTTCACCCATAAATGTGAGCACTGATGTTTCCTTTTCTTGTTTCTGTTCTTTTATGAATTCAATGTGGTGAAAAAGAAGTTTTCACAATAATAGCTAACATATTCCATACTACCTGCCAGTAAAGTACTGTGGTAAATATGCCATAAGCAGATCTCTTAATATGGTCAACTTTATGAAGGAGGTGATATTTTTATCCCATTTTTCAGGTGAGGAATTGAGATATGAAGAAAAAAAGTAACATGCTGAAGGTCACAGAGCTACTAAGTGGCAAAGCCAAGCTCACAGTCAAGCAGGATATAACCTTCCACCTTTCACTCTACTTCCAGAGACATCGCTGATGGCCTCACAACCATGACTACAATCTATTTTAAGAGGCAGTGCACATTTTCTTAGGGGATCATGTCCTCTCTTTAGAACAGATTTGGGAATTGAACTCAACAGTTTGATGGTATTAAATTAGCATCAAATAATGCCCATAATAAAAAATAACAAGGAAGGACCAAGTGCTTTGTGATCAAAGGGAAGCTGAACTTTGATACAGTGAAAAACTTTAGCTCAATCTTCACAAAATAGCAGTTGATTCCAGCTAATATCTGAGCTCCATTGCAGTCACATCAGCTTCATCTAAAGTGGTTGTGGCCAGGGCCTTTCCCTTTATAGGAGAAACATTTGGCCTCAACATAACACCAGCTAGGGCTATTGTTCTCTTTTAGCCAGAGCTACTCCAAGCATATGTATGAAGAGGTACTCGCCCTATGTCCCTCCCACACAGATACAAATGCCCTTCATGTAAAGAAGGTGTCACTCTCCTTACTACATGAGGCTGGTATTATTTGGCCCAAAGCCATAAATGTACCACATATGAGATGATATGAGAGCAGACCAACTCCAGCTTGATATTGCTCATACTGAATCTCTCTAAAAATGGTTTATTGTTCTAGCAGCATTTCTCCTCTGGATTCTTACACAGATACTAAATTATTCTCATGAAAAAATAAACTGAAATAAACAAAAAATAGTGGAGAACAATGAATACCTGTAGGATGGTCCAGAGTTCACTATTCCCATGCCCTTTGAGACATCCACCTGCTGTTCTGTGGCTGCTGGGCTGTTATTTTTTGGCTTTCCCAGTGATTTAAACAAGTCTCAGGGCAACTGTTATTCGTGTATCTAAAGATGAAGCTGCCACCCACTGGCACTTGTAACCTCATCACACGTTATTTTCTTAGGAAGAAAAACATGACTAAAAGTAACAGATGGGTTAGTCTCCAATTTCCACTCTGAGTCCACACAATTTTCTGTTACCCAGGATCAGAGCAATGGTTCAGAACCCTTTATTTTCCCTTTACTTGTCTTTAAAAAAAAAAAAAAAAAGGAAATTAATGAAATAATACTGGGCTAACTCATTTGTTGTTTGGGGATTTGAAAATAAATTACAAATAATATCACCTTGTCAGTCTTGAAAGAGATTTAAAGCTGTATTATTACAGCTGTATGTTCATTCATTTATTAAACAATTATCCCTACTGAGGATGGACTGTGTGTAAAAATATTGCCATATCCCAAGGGGAGAGAAAGAAGAAAGTCACTTAGATTATCTTTCCTACCAACTCCCACCCCCGAACCTAGTGCAAGACACATATATAAATAACCACAATGCAAAGCATAGTATACATGCTATAATAAAAGATTAAGATGTTATGAAAATAAAATGTGAGTGGATCAGGAGATATTTGGTTGCAAATAAAAACTCCACTAAAGCTAGCCCAAAGAAAAGGTATTTACTGGCTTCCTTAACCATAAACTTTCAATGCAGATCTAGTTGCAGGCTACGCTTCATCCAGCAATTTAAATGTTTTCTCTAGTGGCTACCATGACTCCCATGATCTTGCCTTATGATAGCAACATGGCTATAAATGTTCCACAGCTCATATAGTCTTACCCCACAATCTAGGAATAAAAGAGGAAGATTCTATTTCATGTACACACCAGCAAGATCCCCTCTCATCTCCTGGACTATGATTGTCTTCAGTGCCCAATCCCAAACCAATCATTTTGTCAGAGAGTTCTGGTATTCTGATTGGTTTGAGCCAATCAGGGCCCAGCCTTTGGGTTAAGGAAGGGATCAAGGCCACCCAAACCACATGGCTGAGAATAGAAGGGGTGGCTTCCCAAAGAAAATCAGGATTGTGTTATCCAAATGTAGGAAAATGGAAGCTGGACAGACAATAAGGATGTGCCTCACAGTAGAGAACAATTCTGAGTGTGGTTGGGGCATGAAAGGGTAAGAAAGATGATTCCCTGGAGACCCTGCTCAATAAGGGTCTTGATTGGAACATAAGAAGCATCTATGATTGAAGATATAAAGCAGGTGCCTTTAGTCTGTAGTCCCTGCTAAAGTGTCACTCACCTCCTACTGATCACTTCTCTACTAGAATATACTACTAGCACTGCCTCAAGGAGTTCCATGAGCTCCTCAGCTGCCTTCCCAGCTAACAGGCCATGGCCACAGCCTTCTTGATATTTAGACAATGTTTAGATTATGGACATAACAGAAAGAGTTCTCAAGGGACTCCTAGTATGGCAACCATAGCTAGTAGCAAAACCCTTCTCTAGAAATATGACTGAACTTATCTCCTCATAAAAATCACTGGGCCTAAGCATATAGAATATAGCTACCATTAAATAAGAACTTACTGCAAAGGAGAAGGTGGTAATTGTTTTTGCATATATTATAACTGATCATGTAACATGCACGAAAAACTTATGAGATGAGTATGCAGTGAAAACAGAATTTGAACTTAAAGATTAATAACACCGAAATCTATGCTATCAATCATTACATCTTACGACCTCCCTAAATTTGATTGGCTGGAAATTCTTGGACTGTATCTAATTCATGAAGCGAAATACATTTGTTTTATATTATACAGATTATGGATCAGCAACACAAAACACCTAAGAAGATCCTGTAGTCTTTGTTTTCTAAAGATTTAAATCTTCAATATGCCCAATTTTCCACAGTGATGAGAACTGTAACATAAAAATATCTCAGACAGCGGTCATTAAAGAAATTATCTATATTTTTCTTGGAACACGATATGTTATTCCCCCCCGCCCCCCGTGCCCACACACATACATATTCATACTATTATGTCATATAAACTGACCTAAATTAGTTTAAATTCATTAATAATCAAATAGGTTTTTATTTACTGAATATACATTGAAGAAATGTAGGGGTCACTTAAGAGCTTAAAATGGATGGGAGATATTTTCCATGGGTAAGGCAATAATTTAAAAATAAACTGAAACAGTCTACCATGTTGCTACTGTCTAGGAGCTGAGTCTGATTCTATTTTTTTCTGGATGTAAAACAGGATATTATTTAATCTCTCTAAACATCAATTTCTTCTTTTGTATAATGGGAATAATAGTGGTACCTTCCTTATGAATAAAGTCACATATTAAGGGAGGGTACCTCCCTCCCTTCCTTCTGCTCTTCCCTGCATAAGTTCATCCAAAAAAAGCAACAATTCTATAGATTTTTAGTATTTCTATAGGAATACTAATATCATTCCTTGGCTATACACCTCCAGACCATGACAACATTTTTACTTAATGGGACAAAGTCAGACATGAATGACAGGGGAAACAAAGGAATAGGGGCCCAGCCCAGAGACCACCCAAAGAACACCCCAATGGTAGTATAATTCTGGGTACGCACATGCGCATTAAGCAAAGAGTTGTATAGCAGCCAAGTCTCAATCAAAATGACCTCGCTTGCCAATCACCTAGAAATGCCTTTGGAATCACCCATCATGGCCACATATAATGCAGACATTCCCACTTTTGGGTCCTTTTTTGCCCTTTTGTGGCCTTTTGTGTGGCCTTTTGTGGCTTGTTGTGAACTTTTGCCCTTTTTGTTTTTGTTATTGTGGTTATAGTGCTCTGTTGAAGCTCTCATCGCTGAAACCATGTGTCTCCTAGGGGCATGCTTTGTCTTTCTAAAATACACTTTTAATAAATCTTGTCTAAATCTCATTGACCTGTGATTCTTCACTGAGTTAGTGAGGAAGAACGAGAAAAAAATGCTAACTACACTTCTGTGCCATCGTTATCCCTCCTCAACCCCCCTTACGGTGGGGCAACACGAACTTCAGCCGGCCCCAGTGATAGTAAAAACAATTACCAGTGTAATAATTTTTACCCCGGATGAGCCTGTCAAACTTACTCAATTTTTTTTTTCTTGACCCTTTTTAATGGTATCTTGACAACATTAAATCATCGTAATTTCATAAGGGAAAAAAAGTTTTAAGACTTCCCTCTACTGAAAAATTTTAAACAAATAAAAATAAATGTGAATAGGTGAATGTACTCATCAACAAACTATTTGTACTTGGAAAGCAAGCAAAGACGTGGTCTAGGATATTTTGCATCCCAGAGGACATCTGGCAAGGACTGGAGACATTTTAGGTTTTCACAACCGTGTGCGTGCGCACGTGTGTGTACTGGGTGCTATTGGCATCTAGTGGGTAGAGGTCAGGGGTGTGAGTCCTACAATGCACAGGCCAGCCTCCTACAGCAAGGAATTATTGGGTCCACATGTCAGTAGTGCTGATATTGAGAAACCATCTGGACATATTGCCATTGAAGTTAAAAACATAACTTATTTGGATTTCATGAGAAAGAGAGAGAAAGAGAGACAGACTGGCCAACCATCCACTCCTTCCCATTCTCCAGCATAACTTCCAAATTCCACCTTGATTGTACTTAGCTAGAAATATATTATTGGAATAGTCAAATTTTAATTTTTTTCTACTCCCTTCTTCTAAAGGACATAAAATTATCTTTCAACCAATTTAGTGTACTGGCTAAACATGCAGATCATTTCAGAAGTACCACCCTTTGACATGTTATTTTCACTTGTTAAATGATAGTTTAACAGCCTTTAGTCACCTGCAGGGAGGTTCTACAATTTCCACTTGTGGGAATCCATGTCTGTGAGTGTCATGAGGTCACACAGCATGAAACTGTCATTTACTAGGACTTTACATTGCACAGCAAGGTCTTTGGAAAAGCTCTTTATCCTTCCACTGGGACCTGTTGTTTCAGATTCAGAATGGGTCTTTGACAGTAGGAGAGACAACAGGATTTTTATAGAACATACATAAAGCACAAACAAAATGACTCCAACTCTCAAATTGTTCCAAAAGTACTTATTATTTGGTATAGAATTAAAACAAAATCAAATAGCTGATTGTTTCAGAATGTGAAACTTCTCAGCAGTGTTTCACGTTCACTGAGTTTCTGTTGCTATTTTAATTTTTCTAAAAGTATGACATCCTGTATCTTAGTGGTGTGAAACTGAAACAAATTAATACAACACATTCCAATTAGAAGAATGTGCAATTTTGAATTAATGACACAGATGACTGAATTTTAAAAACATTCTTTGACGTAGTTACCAGAAGTACCTTAAAAACACAGAGAGCATTAAATGAAATACATACAGTAATCCCCACTTACCTGACAGGGAAACCATCTACAACCTGCAATCAATGCCTAAAACGAGGATAGTACCAAGCCCTATACATACTATGTTTTTTCCTATACATACATGCCTATGATAGTTTAATTTATAAATTAGACACAGTAAGAGAGTAACAATAACTAACAATAAAATAGAACAATTACAACAATATACTGTAATAAAAGTTATGTGAATGTCATCTCTCTCAAAATATCTTATTGTACTGTACTCACCCTTCTTCTTATAATGATGTAAGATGATAAAATACCTTAGTAAGTCGGAAACTTTCACCTTTTCACTTAAAAGGAAGCATTCTGCAGCTTCTCTTTGGCATATCCCAATTGCCAGCATCACTATTCCTGCACTTTAGGGCCAGTATTAAGTAAAATAAGGGTTGAACACAAACACAGATATCTCGACTGTCAATCTGATAACCAAGATGGCTACGAAGTGACTGACGAACTGGGAGAGTACACAGCTGGAATACGTTGGACAAAAGGATGGTTTACATTCTAGGTGGGACGGAGCAGAACAGCTTGAGATTTCATCACTTTACTCAGCAAGGTGTGCAATTCAAAACTTACGAATTATTTACTTCTGGAATTCTTATGAAATATTTTCTAACTGTGGTTCACGATGGGTAACTGAAACTGCAGAAAGCGAAACCAAGGATGAGGGGAAACTACTGTATTGCAAAATTGGCTTAGAAATTTATTTATCTTCATGTAAATAATTTTCTTAGTTATTTACTTTTTATGGAAATCTGGAAGATATCTTTGAAACTCTAAAATTGCATATATTGAATGGGGAAGAAATACAGTCTTTTACAGTTTATGATTTAGTTTGTGTCAATGCCTAAAAATTTTTTTTTCCCTGTTTTGATTTAGCTTCAAATAGTGCAGGCATGTGCTTGCCTACACTTCATCTGCCAAGTTTCTCTTAGGTTCATAGTAAACAGAAGAAAATTTCAAGAAATAAGAAATGTGCCTCTCTTGAACATGATTTATTAAAAAGAAAGCAGCTTTTCTTTCTCTTGCTTCAGATTTTCATTTGAAAGGATTGCATTTTGCTCCTTATTCTTAGAACTGTAAAAGTTTTCCTCAATATTTTAAACTTAAAATAAAAGGTGTTGCCAGGAAAACAGTGAGAAAGTTTGAAAGCTTTTTTCATTCTTTTTCTCTTTTATTTAAAATGAATAAATATGTAAGACAAACATTCACATAAACATATAATTGTAAATTTCTAGAGGTTTTTAAATATAATTGCTATTTTAACATGAATTCTGAGCTAAAAGGCAACTGCAATAGAAAAAGCTGATTGAAATATGCACTTTTCCCTATTTCAAAAAGGAACTCCTACAACATAGATTTGTGTTAAAGAATTTTGGAGCTATGACATTCTAAAGGATTTGGGGGATAAATTAGTACGAAAACATAATAATCAAAATTCTAATATCAGTGATCATTATTGAGAGTCCATTTATCCTTAAAATACATGATTTAAAAGCTAACAGTAAAGTCTGATTTTCCTCACTTAAAGATTGAGAAAATGCCTAAGATAGGTCAAGTATATTACCAGGAAATGCATTGTCATTTCTAAGTGAAATAGGTCTATTTCCTAGCAAGTCCATGCACTGCCCAATGCAGATTGTATTTTGAATTCTGATAAATTCAAAGAAAATATATCCAAATGCTCCTGAATATATTATTACATTTTAGGTGGACTTGGTCTTTGAGTTTAGATTGAAGAAGTTATTGATTCTAAAGTTTATATGAGAGAGATAATGCTCAGGAATAGCAAAGACATCAAATGAATGAATGAATAAATGAAAATGATTAGATTAAAATATACTATATTGCTTGATAACTAAGAAAATACTTATGCAGAGATAGAAAAATTGATCATTGGAAAAATATAGTCAAGAAACAGGCCCTCTGTATATGAAAATTTAGTTTGAGATAACAGGGCATTTCAAATGGTTGCGGTATTTAAAAGGAAGATTGGAAATATCTACCAAAATTTAAAATACGCATATACTTGAATGAAGTGAATACACCTTTAGAAAATTGTTTAAGTGAAATATAATCACAAATGCAAAAAATATATATGTGTAAATGACATTTCA
>NW_011888849.1:7304851-7313197 GCF_000151845.1 Pteropus vampyrus | reverse complement strand
TTAGGGAAAATTTACTTAACATCGCTGATCTTGGGTTTCCTTATACAGGTCCCGTAAGCTGAGTCTTAGTGCAACCTAATAAGGAATAATATAAATGAAAGCATTTTGAAGACAATTTAAAACAAGACTGTCTGATAAGTTTATTCAAGAAATTCAGTAACAAATGCATGCCTCCCAAAAGTTGTCACAGTTGAGGTTAATTCAAATTTTCACAGTGGCTCATTTTCCCTAGACAGTTAATCTAAAATCCTGACTTTACAAACATCTGTCTGGTTAACCCAAACAGATAATCCAAGACCTCAAAATGCTCCTTTTCTTCTAAATTCTGATTGCCATTGTCTTAGTCTAATTTAGAATAGGGCAGTTACAGTGCAAGCCAAATCTAAAAGAAAGTTTCATATCTTGAAATCATTCTCCAATATCAAAAACCAAAGCCTCGGGACTCCATATATAGACAGAAACATAAATACAGAACTTTAGAAGAAAGGCAGTAGATCTTTTTCAGATGCTCCATGACTTGGATTTTTTTCATTCCCATTTATGCAGTTCTTTCTTAACCACTTAAAATCTAGCTTCAACCTCTATCAATCTACAGAAATGCTTTACAAAGCTTACCAATTATTATCACTTCTAGGCCTTTGGGCAAAGCTTACCAGTTACTATCTTTTTTTTTTTTTTTAATTTACTTTTATTTTTTATTAAATTTATTGGGGATGACATTGGTTAATACAATTATATAGGTTTCAAGTGTACAATTCAATAATACGTCATATGTATATTGCATTGTGTGTTCAGTACCCAAAGTTAAATTTCCTTCTGTCATCATATATTTTATGACCTTCTTGTAAAATCCAATGACGATTTCCCTTTCCTTATGTTCCTATACCTATCTGCAGTAGTCAAATCTTGACTCTTACCTACTTCTGAAAATCTATTTCCCCTCAATACTCATGACACTGTCATGACTCTCCTCCTTCATCTGTGATTAACTGCATCTCCTTCTCTGTCTAACCATGCATGTCTCCAAAGGCCCTAAGCCTCTGTTGCTTTCTTTCTACTCTAATCCTTACAATAATAACCATCTACACTAGAAGAGTTGTACAGCTACATTGTCAATTTTAACCTCTTATTTACTTTAACCTCCAATATTTCCAATTGCCAAAGAACATATTGACAGGATTCTCTATCCTCATATTAAAATCAGTATATACTAAATTAATTTTACCCTCCTCTTTATCTGGTATTCTGTGTGTTTTTTAAGCTTCTTGTTAAACAATTTGAGACTACCTTTGATTTTCTAAATAACTATGCCCTAGTTTCTTTCTTGCTCCAAAATATCTCTTGGAACATTCCCTTGCTCTCCATTTCTGTAGTCTATACATTGCTCTTGCCTTTCCTATTCACCAGGTTACATCTGAATGATTGATATCACTGGTCAGCTTGCTTCTTATTTGTTCTTCTTCTAATCAAACCACATAAAATTATTATGTCTAATGTATTAACTTTCTGTGTCCTTCTTTATTTAAACAGGGCTCCCATTTTCTATTAAAAGAAATTTCAATCCTACTATAAACTAGCTCTTTAACATACACACACACACACACACACATTTGTTTCAGTTTTCATGGAAGCGGATACCATTAGAGTTGAAAGAGATTATCCCAAGTATGTATCACCAGTGAGTAAACGAAGTCACCACAATGTTAAATTGCTCAAAGTCACATAGCTAACACCATCTTCAAGATTCTGCATCTCTAAGGACTCCCTAGGAAATGCCCAGGCTGTGGTACCAAGACCTCACATCAGTGGTTCTAAGAGTATCCCCAGATCAGCAACATAGGTAGCATCTGGGTACTTGCTAGAAATGCAAATTATCTGACTCTATGCTGGACCTGCTAAGGGTGGAGTCTAGCAATCTTTGTTTTAACAAGCTCTTTGCGTAATTCTGATGCAGACTAACGTTTGAGAACCATCGCCCTATGTCACTAGTCCTCAAACTTGTCTAGATTCATCTGGTAAGTTCTCAAAAGTGCAGCTGCCTGGGTCCAAGCCCCAGAAATTCTGATTTAATTGGTCTCAGGTACTCCTTGACTGTCAGAATTTTAAAGCTTCCGGATAATTTTAATGTATAGCAGTATAAGAACAATTACTTTACAGTGTAGTGTAAAACCTCTCTACTCAAATTATGATCTCTAGACCAAAAGCATTGGAACATGGGAAACTTTTCAGGAATAAGAAATCTAAAACCATACTTAAAATCTACTGAATCAGAATCTTCCTTTTCACAGGACTTCTGAGTGACTTTTATGCATATTAAAATTTGAGAAGCTCTGATATAAAGGAACACTAGAACAGAATTGTTTAATAGGATTTTTTGAAATGATGGAATTTTTTTTTATCTGTTCTGTCCCATATAGTAGCCACTAGTCATATTTGGCTGTTGAGTACTTGAAAGGTGTCTAGTTTAAGTAAGGAAATGACTTTTTAATTTCAATTAATTTAAGTTTAAATAGCCACATATGACAAGTGGCTACCATACTGAACAGTGTAGAGTTTGCTCTAGAGAAAGAGCAATTATTTCAAAAAGAGTAGGCATAATTAGGGTCTGCCAATGATGTATTATTTCATTTATCTAGTAAAATACCAGAGCTGAACAATAGGCAAAACTATTAGGTATAAATTTGTGTCCATCATTTTCTTTTATTTGGTACACACATATTCCATAATCCCTTTATTTGGTATACACATATTCCATAATCCCTGACACTCTATTAATTCCGTTTTCCATTCCCTGTATAATTTATCTACCTATATCTTATTTGAGAGAGCTATTCAACCTTTATTAATGGGAAAAAAAAACTAAGTCCAGGATTTATAACAGAAAAGAACAAATTGAATGGAGGTAATTTGGGACAAGATTGAAGGGAAGGAAGCCAGTTCTAAAAAATCCAGTGGAGGAGGAGATATTAGGAGATAAATAAGACTTAAGAAAATGCCTCACTTCATACCTACTTTTATAGCAAACTAGGGCGACTATATAGCCATATGAATTAAGAGCCTAGAAACACTGGGAACAAATAGTCCCTAAGATCCCACAATTGCAAAGGTCTCTCTGTAGTCAAAGGAGAGTCGATGACTTATATGTTGCCCTTCCTTTATCATATAATAATAGAATATTTTTAATATTCTCAACTTAAGTGTCAAGTTGTTTAATACAAAATAATCACTAATGGTCATTTAGATAGGGCTCAATAAATATTGTTGAATTTTGTTGATCTCTAATATTTTTGAACTTCAAAATTCTACATCACTTTGCAATAATTCTTTTAAAGTGATGGCCAATAATTTGGTAACTATTGCAACCATTTAGGTGACCCATAATAACTAAGCAGAAAAGAGCTTAAAACTCTAGTAGAGAGGTATCTCTGCCAGTCTTTAATGACTGGCATTTCTTCTTTATTTGTAGTCAAATTAGAGAAACAGAAAGCATTATAATTGAAAGTTCATTTCATTCCTCACAGGCATGTTCTTCTCCTTGACACTCCCAAGAAAGCAGTGTTCTCTGATCTAAAGAGCAGTTTCCTATGGGAAATAATGTTTTCTACACTGTGGCATAAGTCGAAAACAAGTAGTATAACTATAGAGTGTGTGCAGCCTTTCACAGGGAGGCCAGCAACATAAGGGAGGCAATCTCAAAATCAGGGTGATCCAGTAAATGAGACAGTCAATTTTGTACTTGGAGCAGAGAATGACATTGAATTGGGGGGAGGACAGGGGAAGTATCAGTGATAGAGGAAAAAGTCTACAAATTGGAACCAGAAAATATATAGGAGAGAACACAGGAGTGTGGAAAATTGTTAAGTACACTGATAGAGTGATCTGGATTCATGAATCAATTTTTCCACTTACTAATCAACTTACCTTGGATAGGTTACTTAACCTCTAAAGATCAATTCCCTTATATGTCAAGTGGGGATGATAATAAATAATACCTTCTTCCTAGGACTGTTGTGAAGATTAAATAAAATTGTCCCATATCATGTTTATCTAGCACATGCTCAGTAAAGTTTAGCTGTTCTTTTACAAGAGACAGGAAGTGGTGTGGAATGCATGGAAGATACATAAATTGCAGGAACTCATAAATGTGAAGAGCAATGAAAGTGAAAGTATACAAAAATGCAGCAAGTGCAGGAAAGCGTTTTTTTAATAAAAAAAATTCTGGACATTGAGTAAATTATACAGAGAATTTTAGGACAGAAAGACAAACAAAAACAAAGAGGACAGAAGAACGATACTTAAAACTACCATGAATGATTTGGGGACTTTAAGGAATCCTTAAAGGCATATGGAAAAATTTAATTACATTTGTGTATTAGAACTTGACAGGTATAGCTTAGGTCAGATTCTCAAAGAGAATTATTTTAAAATATTAAAAACCATTGTACAAGTTTCTCCTGCTATCGGAAGTAGAGCATTCTTATAAAAACGTTTCTAAGCCAAAAGAGTGTAAAGTGAAGAAGCAATTTTCTTAGGACATATCTTGCTAATAGATTCAGAAAAATAAATTGAGATAAAGCAGATAACTCACAGGCACAGGTGAAAGCTCTGGGGGCTTGATGCGGAGATGCCGATGTCGTTCCCAGGCAAGGAGCTCAGCAGATCTTGCTGTTGGAGAGGCACGCTGCCTCTATAATGGCTCACTGCAAAAAAGACACTGAACGCTATTTTTGATTTTCACCTTTTTTTGTAAAAACAAAAATTCTTTTTGGATTTCTTTTGGTTAGCAAAAACAGGTACTGATGTAGGTCTTTCATAAAAGCAAAGTGGTGTAAACAAACTTTCAAAAAGTGGGAGATACCTGTATCCATATCGTTCTGAAACTTGGCTATTTTTCACCTCAAATACATATTTGCAGATTTTTATTTACAACTTATTAGCTAAACTGTTTTTAAAATGTTTATTGAACAAGTATATTGCTCTTTACGTGAATTCTTTATATATGTATGTTATCTATTGATGCCTAACAAAATACTCCAAAATAAAAGCAGTTTAAAATTTAAAACAAAACAAAACAAACAAAAAAAACAACTGTTGGAAAGTGCTGTAACCTACCTCAGAGAGTCCTCAACTTGTTCTAGCAAAATTAACAGGCACCAAACCTAGACAGAGCGTGTTTTCCTGAACTTTTCTTCTTCCGGCTAGGCCAGGGCAATCAAGAGCTAAGTAGGAGCCGCGGATTGATTATTCACGCATAAAGACAGGGGCTGCAATTGCAGTGACTGTACTCAGATCATTATGGGCAGGTGGCTTAATCAGGACATTTTCAGGTGCTAGTGGCTAAAACTCCATAATAACTGAGTTGAACCCAAAAAAAAAGAATTAATTGATTCGCATAATTGAAAATCCAGATATTAAGCTAACTTTAAAAGTCCGAAGGCTCAAAAGATGACATACACATTCCTACTCTAGGTGTCCGGGACACAGTCTCACTCTCTTCCATCTCAGTTGTGCTTTTCTCTAGTTTAACTTCTTTCTTAGATAGATTCCAGCAGCTCCAGCTTTTTATTCTCACAACTCAAAGTCCACAGAATGAAAGAATGCCTCTTTTCTCAGAAAAAAATGCCTTTTTCGCTACAGAAAACATTTCTCACTAGCATATAAGCTCCATGAGGGCAGAGACTTCGTTTTCAACACTGTATCCCCAAAACCTATGGTGCCTGTCATAGAGCAGTTGCTCAATGTTAATTGAATGAATGATTAAGGTCAGACTGAGCTAAATTAGATCACTCGTCTTCCCTGAACCAATTACTGAGGCCAGGGGGTTGGAGAATATTGAGTAGGTTAAATCAGCATCCCTGTTCAGACTACCCCAAATCTCACCAATGCTTTTTCATCAACACCTGTTTGCTGGGTTTTCTGAGTGATGAAAGTACAAAATTTTTAAGATAAAATAAGAGAAAATTAATGGATGAAAAATTAAGCTTTTATACCGATGCAATTACAAAAGGGATTTAGATAGATAAAATGTAATTATTTAAGTAGAAATTTGGCAGGATGCCTTATTCTCAGAGATCTTATCATAAGGGTACTGATTCCTGGCTGACTTAGAAAAAGGGGGCTCACCTGTAGGATTAGTACAATGCTCTATCATTTATCAGAATTGAGGTGGCTAGAAGGTAGAAATCATCTGAATGGTCTCTGCACACAGTACAAGGTAGTTATCTTCACAAATACAAATCTGAATCAGCTAGTTTCTGAGGCTATTCTGTACGAACATTAGAGAAATTAAATTACATTCTAATTCTCTTAAAATCAGTTTGGTCAATAAATGTTCTAAAGGTCCAATTAAATTAATCAAATGCTTTTTCATTGACACCTCTGTTTTCTGTGCATGGTTTCATTTAATGCCATATTTTGGAGATGTATTTTATTACACATATAATCTATGGATATATTTTATATATTTATATATGAGATTCATGTATTTTATATATATTTATACAACATCAGAAATAAGTAAAAATCATACCATGTAGTATTTGTATTTGTCATATTTTATCATTACATATTTTCTATTGTTTTAAGTAGGTTGGACCAATCAACAAACTGTTCCTCTATAGCACTTTAATATTATATGAAGAACATGTTAGATACTACATAAATTCTGAATTGAACAGATAAAATGAAAATTTTCTTATTACTACCACTAAAAATCATTTTAATATGTTTACCATGAAAAAATGCTTCAAAGATGTGGTTTAAAATCAAATAAACTGTATTTATCATGTAATTCGTTTTCTGATTTTTAATTAATCAAAGATATTTATATCGATCAAAACCTTTCTTGTAAGACCCTATCGCACACCTTTCCCTCATACTCATACTGACCAGTGGAGGAGCCAAGGGGAAGATTTAATCTTGGCATAGGTGTACAAGATTAAATTATTTCAGATTTTTGAAATACTGGAAAGAGTTCACTTTCTCGATAGCTATTGGGAACCTGAAGTTGGAAACTGCTGATGGAATAAGGGCTTTTCTTATAGAAGAAAGTGCAAATTCCCTGAGTCAATGTAACAGCTGGGATAGTGTTTTTTAAGTCAAGTGTGTTTTGGGTGCTGATCCATGGCTAGGAAGTTCAAGAAGCGTTCATTTATTTAACAGGTATTTATTGAGTGCTTACTATGTACCATGCTCTTCTCTGGGCTCTGAAAAACCACAAATGAACCAAACTCAAACAATCCTGGACCTTGTGTAGCCTACAATCAAGTGAGTGAGACAGAAAAGAAACATAATTAATCAGTAGGAATACATGTCACATGGTGATAAGTGGTAATAAGGAGCAGACATTGTGATTTTAAACAAATTGTCCAAAGGAAGACTATCCTGAAATTATAACCTTTTGTTAAAGACTGAAAAATGTAAGGAAATGAGATATGAGGAAGAGGAGAAAGTGCAAAAGCCCCAAGGCGGAAATACTCCACACACATTTGTAGAACCAGAAAGGAGGCCAACACTATTCACTGAGCTGCTCAGGTTTCCAGTTGAAGTTTAAGGTGATTTATTAAAATTACATTTTGTAATTTCTCTTATTTTCCCACAAGTCATCACTGAGTGGTCATGAAGACCATCTAAAGCTTCGGCAGTGGTGAAAATCAGTAAAAATATTTTCAGAGTCTCTCTGTTATTTAGATCACAATTTGGAGAACTATCTTAAAACCGTAACTCTATCATTATGCAAAGGACAAAATAGATGCTTCATTAGTTCTTTCTGGGGAAAATAAGTTGTGGAATATGACTGATATTGATGCTTATGAATTATAACTACAAAGCAGCATGGTATCTAATTACTTATTGCAACTATAAAATCATGTAATTTAATCAGAGACCATGAGATAATCTTCAACTAAGAACTATTTTAAATGCTATTGGTAAATTTATACCTATAAGAATGTTAATTCCAGGATTATAATAGCAAGAAAAAACAAATTTTAGAAAAAGAAGATAATCAAAGAAAAGATATGATCTCCAAAAAGGCATGTAAAAAAAAGGCGTGTATATACATAGACTAGATGATAGATGATAGATAGATGATAGATAGATGATAAGTAGATGATAGATAGATAGATAGATTTTATATATACCTATATTTATACCTATAAGAATGTTAATTCCAGGATTATAATAGCAAGAAAAAACTAATTTTAGAAAAAGAAGATAATCAAAGAAAAGATATGATCTCCAAAAAGGCATGTAAAAAAAAGGCATGTATATACATAGACTAGATGATAGATGATAGATAGATGATAGATAGATGATAAGTAGATGATAGATAGATAGATAGATTTT
>NW_011888849.1:7302023-7304546 GCF_000151845.1 Pteropus vampyrus | reverse complement strand
CCATTTTATCAAAAACTGTCCTGGTCAAGTTTCATACTACATTTAAACATTTATACAGACATTTTAAAAATCATTGTGGTCTCTATTCATGAAAAAGCTCACAAAGTTTAACATCTTAATGTCAATGACTATATTGTGAAATGACTCCACCCTCTAACAAAGAAGCTCTTATTCCAAATATATTATTCATTCAGAGAATATGCAAGACCCTTACAGACATGCCCTTTGGGTTTGGAAAGAGAAGAAACCAACAGATAGAGAAACACAATGAACAGACAATATCACTTCATCATAAGACAAAGCCCAAAGGGAATTTAAATATTTAAACAAATACGCAGGTATTCCCCATTTGCAGGAGCCAAGTATATTTGAGCAAAAGGGAATTTCCATATTGTTTCAACTTTGATACAATGGTTAGCTCTCTTTTAATTATAATCTCTGATAAGCAAATGTGTTATATTTCTTCATTGACATGATCCATGCCCAAATAATAAAAAATCTCTCATAAACACTTTTAAAAATTATTTTTAAATTTTAATTTCTTTTTAAAAAAATTGTTAAGTTCAGATAAAAAACTTATAAAGAAAACCAGGCAAAACAACAGATTTTAAAATTGAAATATCTGTATTTACACATGAATTGCTGTCATTTAAAAAGTTTTATTTTGGGTAAGGATTAGCAATGATAGTGATTAAGTTAATGTTACTTTCTGAATATCCCCAGAAAAAAAGAAACAGAGAGGGGAAATGTAGATATTACTTCATTAATGTAAGTATTGTAGAGAACGATTTGAGCTTCACTGGAAAACTATGCCTTATCTATGGGAAACTATTTCACAACTCTGTAAGCTGTAGAAAGCTGATAGTAATGTAAAAATAATTCTTGTCTGTAGACATGTAAATAAATTCTGTCCAGTGGAGGTTTATCTACCAAAACTCCTTTTGCTTGGAAATGGTTGGATAATGTAGATGACAGCTATATATTCAGTTCCTCCAGGTGGAATCTTCGATATCTCATATCATTATTTCCTTTAAAGTAATTTTATAAACTATCATCCTCACTCATATATAATTGCAAGTAGCAAAATGCCTGAGACATGCATCATTAATCTAAGGTTATCCTAGAGATTATCTGAAAGCTATTTTTTAAAACTATTTACTGATAACGCAAATGTCTGGAAAACAAATTGCTAGCTTTCGAGAGGAAACCATGAGACCCTTACCAAAAGAAAAAAAGTACAATGACTGAACGCTTACAGGTTCACTCAAAGTTTATTAAAGATAAATACCATTTTGGAGTATACAAAAGTACTCTATCTAGGCATGTTTGAGCATAGAATCTCATTTGGTGTATAAAATATTACAACATGAAGGGCAATCAATGGTCTATAAAATATATGACTGATAAAAGGTATTTAGTAACTCACTAAAAACAGGAATGGAATCAAAACGCATCAAACATTATACAATTTGATTGGCAAGATTAATTAATATGAAAGTACAGAAGAAAAACTTAAGTATTGCACATAAGTAAGTCAAACAGTGGAATTCTTAAACCAAAGCTAATTATGAATCAGACCTATCTTGCTACTAATAATTTAGTTTACTGCTATAAGTATCGCCATACAATTTTTGCCATCATTGTATAGATTGTTAAGGAAGCGTCATGCTTAAAAAACTGTAACACATTTGTTCATGGATTTCTTATAAGACATAGGGCATATAAAAGTTAGCAATGTGCTCTCAGTAGCTAACTTTTTGTATACTGTGGTTTAAGAGTATAAAGTACAAATTTCAGACCAATACCTAATAAGACCAGGCAAGGAAAACAGATTAGTAAAGCAAGACTGGGTACAAGGCTATACGTACTCGTGAGTCCACAATTAATTGGAGACCCTAGAACCTATCTAAGAGTAATCAGAAGTCATTGATTCCAGTGTTGCTTGATAAGCTTTTTTTTTTAAGAGTTTGCCTTCCAAGTTTTATGTAAAATCTCCCAATTTTGGCAACTGATTAAAAAAAATTTTTTTGGCACATGTGTAAGCCAAACAAAACAAGTCTACTGTCCAAATCTGGCCATAGGATTCCAGTGTATGACCTCTGGTTAAGAAATTAGAGAGAATTCAAGAAAAGCTAAGAGATAGTACAGAAAATAGATGGAAAATTAAGTGACTTGGAAAATCCAGAGCCAGTTTACTCTAGCTTTTATGAAAGACGGAATCAAATTTTCAGGCCACAGAATCTTTGTCTGTCTTGTCTCTCACTGTGTTTCCAGTAACTAGCAGAGAGTCTGGACTTGATATTTAACATATTTATATAAAATGAATTAGTAGTTTGGACCTAATGATTTCAAGTTTTCTTCTATATATTACAGTCCTTAAACAACTTGAGTGATATAAAATGCCTTCTATGAGGAAACATGGCAAAAATTAGAATTCATTTGACATAAAAAAGGGAGGTCAAAGGGTACTTGGATCCTTAAGTACTTTTGAAGGACTAATAAAGGAAAAAGCTGCAGATATAT
>NW_011888849.1:7292443-7301973 GCF_000151845.1 Pteropus vampyrus | reverse complement strand
ATCAATGGTCTATAAAATATATGACTGATAAAAGGTATTTAGTAACTCACTAAAAACAGGAATGGAATCAAAACGCATCAAACATTATACAATTTGATTGGCAAGATTAATTAATATGAAAGTACAGAAGAAAAACTTAAGTATTGCACATAAGTAAGTCAAACAGTGGAATTCTTAAGGACCAAAGCTAATTATGAATCAGACCTATCTTGCTACTAATAATTTAGTTTACTGCTATAAGTATCGCCATACAATTTTTGCCATCATTGTATAGATTGTTAAGGAAGAGTCATGCTTAAAAAACTGTAACACATTTGTTCATGGATTTCTTATAAGACATAGGGCATATAAAAGTTAGCAATGTGCTCTCAGTAGCTAACTTTTTGTATACTGTGGTTTAAGAGTATAAAGTACAAATTTCAGACCAATACCTAATAAGACCAGGCAAGGAAAACAGATTAGTAAAGCAAGACTGGGTACAAGGCTATACGTACTCGTGAGTCCACAATTAATTGGAGACCCTAGAACCTATCTAAGAGTAATCAGAAGTCATTGATTCCAGTGTTGCTTGATAAGCTTTTTTTTTTAAGAGTTTGCCTTCCAAGTTTTATGTAAAATCTCCCAATTTTGGCAACTGATTAAAAAAAATTTTTTTGGCACATGTGTAAGCCAAACAAAACAAGTCTACTGTCCAAATCTGGCCATAGGATTCCAGTGTATGACCTCTGGTTAAGAAATTAGAGAGAATTCAAGAAAAGCTAAGAGATAGTACAGAAAATAGATGGAAAATTAAGTGACTTGGAAAATCCAGAGCCAGTTTACTCTAGCTTTTATGAAAGACGGAATCAAATTTTCAGGCCACAGAATCTTTGTCTGTCTTGTCTCTCACTGTGTTTCCAGTAACTAGCAGAGAGTCTGGACTTGATATTTAACATATTTATATAAAATGAATTAGTAGTTTGGACCTAATGATTTCAAGTTTTCTTCTATATATTACAGTCCTTAAACAACTTGAGTGATATAAAATGCCTTCTATGAGGAAACATGGCAAAAATTAGAATTCATTTGACATAAAAAAGGGAGGTCAAAGGGTACTTGGATCCTTAAGTACTTTTGAAGGACTAATAAAGGAAAAAGCTGCAGATATATATGTGTGTGTGTGTGTGTGTATGTGTGTGTGTGTGTGTGTGTGTATAATTTATGTCCCATTCCATATGTATATGTATATGGAATGGGACATAAATTGCAATTAGAGTATTTGGTTAGTAAAATGAAAGATTTGCTGGTTCATAAGTATAAATCTGTTAAGGAGACTATGAAAGTTGATGCTCTTTAAAATAATATTATCAAATAGCTTTCTTGACATTCAGTCCCTCATCCAATCAAGATGACTTTATCATTCTTTGGAAATCTACACTGATTTTCAAATACTCCTTTAAATTGTATAAATTAAATTATATCAATTAAAATGTTATAGAGATATGGTGGTTGCAGGAGTGGCTACGGCATCAAAGGAAGAACACTAAAGGCACAGAGATTGCAAAGAGAGATTAGGAAGAAAAAGTGACTGGCAGGTTAGAAAGATTGTTTACTGACAGGGCAGTTAAGCAAATAAACAACCATATGGAGCAATCAACTTTTCACTGTCAGACAAAAGGGGGAGGTTTAAATATGGAAGGGGGAAAGACTAGAAAGAACCTTGAGGTTCTGCAGTGGATTTGGACATACCCACATGAAACTGTATTTTTTTTTTCAGTATATATGACATAGGTAGAAATAAATATAAATGTATGTATGTGCATATATGTGTATATCTGTGTGTATATGTACGTGTACACACACACACACACATACACACATATATATATATATTTCTTTGCTCTCTCCCTTGATCAGATTAAAAGCCAGAATAACTCAATAGCAATGAGCACATCTTTTGCCCAACCCTTGATTTCTAAATCCCTTGCAGAAGTGGCTGATCCCAAAACTGGAGTAGAGAAATTACAATATGAGCCTGGAGTATCTTGGGTCAAACTTTTTGAAATGCTCAAAGAATCATGGGTATATATCAAAAGGACCCAGGGGTGAGCTTGCAGGGATTCTCATTGACCAGATGGGAGACTACTTGAACATCAAAATAAATAATGATGGTAATAGACTATAACCGAATCAAAGAAGAAGCCAGGAGTCCATATTTGTATAAGTAAATGAAAAGAATAAATAAGGGAGAAGAGAAAGCTGTTCCTTATAATAGAATGCTATGCAATTAATGTAGAAAGAATAATAGTAATAGAAAATCATCCTTTCGCACCCACCATAACTCTGGCTAATTTAGGTAGGTAATATCAATGGACACTGAGGCTGGTGGGCAGATTTGGATGCAGCATGTTGGTAGTACTGGACATTGTCGTAATCTCAGAATATATCCCCACAAAATGTTTATCAATTATAAAGGAAATAAATGGTGACTTTTGGGTGAAAAAACATAGCAGACGTCAACTTGACCAGTGAACCACAGTTAACGATCACTAGTGGAAGGGTTGTGTGCCTCCTGGTGTGATCCATTAAGAACAGAAATAATTTCTGAGATATTCCTGCCAAGAAAGGACAGCTCAAGTCCAGTAATAAAGAAAGGTTGGATGAACCACTCTGAAGACAAAAAATGAAAGATCTTTACACTTTAAAATTGTCGGGATCATGAAAAGCAGGGAAAGAGAGAAATTGTTACAGATTAAAGGACATTAAAGGGATATGACAACTAAGTGCAGTGTCAGTTTCTAAACTGAATCATGTACCAGAACAAAAGAAATATGGTTGGGACTGTTGGCAAAATTTGAATAAGGTCTGTAAATTGAACGATGCTGATTTCTTTTTAATATATTTTTAATTTTCAATTATAGTTGGCATACAATATTATATTAGTTTCAGGTGTACAATGTAGTGATTAGACATTTATTTAACTTACAAAGCAATCACCCGATAAATCTAGTACCCATCTGATACCATACATAGTTATTATAATATTATTGTCAGTGTTGATTTCTTGATTGAGGTGGTTATATTGTGCTATATCGCATAGTATACTTGATTTAGTAAAATGTACACTGAAGTTTTTAGGTGTGATGGGGTATCACATCTGCAATTTGCCCTCAAAATTCTTGTAACTTTTAGGTAAGTCAAATTAAATGAAAATTCAATTAAATGAATTTTATCCCAATTAAATGAAATTATAGAACTAGAAGTTACTTCTACTATATATGGTAAGAGGATAATAGAGGTAAGAGGGTAGCATTTCTATAAAAATCTGCATTTCTATAACTTTAAATCTCTTCAGAAAAAAAAGACAAAGTTCATTAATTTTACTTTCTACTTATAGTTAATTATATTTTACACCATTTATTACAATAGAAAATATTCTGACTACTCATTCCCCCAAACATCTTAAGTATAAGGCAGAAATGCCAAAATCAGGTTAACTTTAATGTTTTTGAAAGTTTTCCTCAGCAAATTAAATTTTCTCATAGATATAGAATGCTTAGTCTGGACCACCTAAATACTACTCACAAAGACAGAACTGTAGGCACGAATATCCCTAAAGTAAATGATAAACACATGAATTTACCAAGGGATATTTTCATAATGCTGTAACTTTAAACTTCTTCATGTGTTGAGAAAATATGTTTTAAAATAACTCTGGAACTGTTTAACATTAAAAATGAATGTGTTTTTGTGCAGCATTTACGGAATGCTGGCCACCAAAGAAACATTTACAGCAATTGTAAATTTGCTCCTGAATTGATCTTCCATGACCCTAATGTATTTTTATCCCTTGTTAATTAACTTTTTCTCCTGTAAATAATCATGTCTTTTTTATAGCACTTTACTCTTACTGCATATTTTTTTCCCACCAAATGCACAGTTAACTTTAAATTCATGTTAAAAGGCAAAGAGAAGTCACAAGTAACTCTTTGAACCTATATATTTTTCTATCTACATATGCATGTTCGATTTTGTTAGACTTTCTTCATATGTGGTAGTTACTTAATTCAATTTAACTGAATATGGGTTAAAAGGTTACGATCATACTAGAGGTGGCAATTGTCATAATTTAAAGTTTTGAGCTCACTAATGTCATTCTATTTCCAGAAATTACTAGACTTGTCACAAAAGAATATCCTTCTCACTGTTTCAGATGTCAGCTCATGATAGTCCTACTGGCAAGAGTATTCTCCGGAATTTCTCATTTAAGATCTAATTATGAATAATGAGACATTTAGTGCGTCATTGACAGGAAATTGAATATTCTCCTTATGTGAATATGTAAATTAATTAAACTATTCCCACATTTAGGCAGAATTTTAAGCAATTCAAATGACTTTTATTCCTAAACTATATTCATTGTTATTTATTTATGTATTTCCTTATATAATTTAGAATTATCATTATAAACATCAGTGCGATGACACTGTAAGTATATTTCCAAAGATTTATGTACCTATCTGTTAGTAAAAACTCCCAGTTTTGGGGTATGTATCTCCCAGTCCCATCTTCCTAGGCATTTGAGATGGGGGAGGGTATCAGGCACCATATATTATATTGTGGTATGCCCACACTTACCAGTTCACAGGTGAGCTTCTAGTCTGTTTGGGCCCATGAGACTACAAAGGGTATTTGCTTGCTACTGCTAAGAAAAAAGCTTCCTAAATCTTCTGGATATAGTTGATGATGTCCCAGAAGTTAGTTACCAGGACTTAGCAACCATAGTTCGACCAAAATATTAACCACATTTGGAATGAGCACCTTAGTATAGCACCTATGAAAAAACTAGAACACAGATCAAAGCAAAGATAACCAGCCTGTGATGACATCAATGAGTGGTTAAATCAAATTATCCATTAAGTTTTCTCTTTCTCTGCACTTGTGTCTCTCTTTCCCCTTCACTTCCAGTTTGTCAGACAATATAGTATATAAATTCTTCTTATTAAAGTCTTTCGATTTTCAAGGAAAGTTGCTCAAATCACAAATTAAAACAATAAAAAGGTTAATTCAAATAAAATGCATGTATACGGTAACACATTTTATTGTTTAACTGTGGGATATGAAATGAAACATTCCTGTCCCTCAACCATGTCTAGGTAAGGAGTAAGTAAACACAAACATATATAAAATCATGGGTTTAATTAAATGGTAAATATAACCTTAATTTCCTAAAATTCCAAGAACAAATTTCCAGTAAAAGTGATGGTTTCCCAAACCAAAACCTGTATGTCCCTAGGGAACTTCCTAGTGATATGACAGAAGCAAGAAAGGATCGTGGGTACTTCTGGGGACATGACTGGGCTATTGTAAGTAAATATTGACCTGAATAGTCAAATTATGCCTACTTTTTTTTTTTTTTCCCAAAAGAGCCTAGTCTGTTTTATAAATACCAAGTATGAGTTTGTTTACTGGTGTTTTGTCAATAAGGACTACTTAAAATACACACACACACACACACACAAATCAAATGTCATCTTTAAAGGCATGGAAAGCCAGCAGAACATTTAACCTAGAGCCAGCTTTGAGCCCCAGTTAAAATCTACATTCCCCCTAACCTGGTGAATGGGGTGTGGGGCAGGGCATAGCAGTTATCCAGAGGTCAGCTACTAATGCATGTATTTCCTTTCCCTCTCTCTGGTTTTGCAGAAATGGGAAAGCTGCTAAGAAATGGTTGAAAGGCCATATTTAAAAAAAGAGGAACAGAATAGGAAAATGCCACAGAATATGCCTAGCCTGAGACTTGAGGTAGAAAAAGAAACCTGGGTCTGTCTGGTTTCCAAGAAACAAAACAAAACTGTGGGGGTATAAATTGCATAGATCAGGACATCCAGATATTTGTAAAGAAATGTAGAAAAAAATCATAATAGTTCTCTTATTTTTTGTATTGTTGAGCTTGTGTGTGTGCATGTGAGTGTGTGTGTGTCTCCGATAATTTAGTTTAGCTTTGGGATATTAATGGTAGATATCATGGAGTGAAATTTTTGACTTTTTAGTAAAGAAATATATTTTGTCATTATATTTTCTTGCAAATTGAAATTATGAAAATGGCAGGAACTACCTATCATGATTTCAACATAGTAATAGACAAATATTAATTCAATGTAGTGTCTGCATACAGTTGACTATAGGAGAAATGTCAAAAGAATATTCTTAAAATCAATCCTACAGAATTGTAGTGAAGAAGGAGGTAGTATAATAATTATGTTTCCAGATTATCAGGATCTCTCCATCAAAATAAAATAAATAATGACATTTTATACTTGATGTACACACATTTGTTTAAAAAATAAATCACAATTATTCATTATCCACTGAATGAGAGCCCTCTATGGTCACAGCACTGTTTAGACATCTTAAAATTAGGAGGTTGGGAAAGGAATTAGTGGCTGTGGTGTGCACATATGCGTGTACATATGTGTGGAAAGAGGAGCCGATGTCCTAAGAGTCATGCAGCCTTGCAGTACAGCTGTGGCTCTAATTCAAGAATCACGTCTATCTCCTTTCTGGCCCATGAATATTATGAATTCACTTTAGAGAAACCAAATTCACTACTTTGGAAGACAGCTACTTCATTTTCGGAAAATATGACAAAGTATATTTTATTAGGAAGTCGAAATTTTCACTATAATTTTCTATTAAGGTGTAGAAATAATTCTTATTAGGAAGTTGAAATTTTCACTATAATATCCACCATTAATGTCCTAGAGCTAAACTAAATTACTGGAGATACAAACACACACACACACACACACACACACACCCTCAACAATACATAAAATGAACAGAACTATTATGGTTTTTGCTAAATCTCTTTGCAAATATCAAACAAAATCTTTCATTTTTATCATGGCCCACTTGAATCTTCACACTATTCTGCTAAGAAATGACAATATTATCTCAAATCTTGGTTGATTGGTACAGAAAAGTGTATAACTCTGTCTTAACTTTTCTTCTCTCTCTACTTTTCCTAATAATGATAGGAATTAAGATGGATTCAGATGGGCACCAAGTAGGCTTCTTTGGTTGGAGGGACTATACGCCAAAGGATAAGTGAGCAATAAAGACAAAATCAGATATTAAAATTGAGTCTAAAAAAAACAAATAAGAGCCACTTACATAACCTGAGAAAGGGAGTCACATCTACAAAACAATTTGAGACTTCCAATGTGTGGCGAGGAAAGCTACCTTCTTTCAGACACATTATTGTTTTGACACTGTTAAGTTTAACCTTTAACTAAGTGAGTTAGTATTGGAGATATGGGAGAGGACCTGATCTTTTTTCAAATTTCATTTCTAAAACAATTATGAATTTAAGGCTCTCATTTCACCCAGGCCCAAGTGTGGTAAGAAAAGACCAGCATTAAATTTCTACAAGTCTCAAAAGGGAAGATTATAAAGAGGACTCAATAAGGAGATGAAGAAGAAAGACTGGTGATGAGCAATGAAAGGGTAACAAGATCTGACCTGTGGAAAAAGAAAGAATTTCTTCAAAGGCAGTAGGATAAAGGTCTGTGAGTTTCCTGGATAGCAGGGACCTATCCACATCCTTCCTGACAGCTGTACCTAGAAACAATCATAATATTCCAGTGTGGTCTGTTTGATGCAAACAGCTCAGGGCAATTTTACCCATTAAACTCTTTGAGCACCATGTTTCCCCGAGGTGATGGAAAAACCTCAGGGGTCATGACAGTGCCATGCCCTGAGGGTAGCCAGAAGTTCTAGGACTTACAGCCAGGGCAAAATTTCTTATGCTCCAATTCCACCCGAAACGAGCAAAATTGCTGCCTTCAAAGGACCAGCCAGCTTGTACAAAGCAGTTAATCACTGACCACTATGGGCAAAAACAGAGACTTCTCCCTGATGTACTAGATTACATAAGAACTTCAGGCTTTTGTACAACCCTGGAGGATGTGGAAGTGAGGGACTCCAATAACGGTGATGGTTTCATTTCTTGCCTACCTGATGGAGGGATCTTGGAACAAATTAAAGTTTACTTAGTGAAATAAAAGAATGTGACATTCTTTACACCCATATAGTATAGCAAAATTTAAATTATACATATTCTTAGAGGCAGGAATGAAGAAACTGATACTTTAGAAAGTTAAAGTGCAAACCCAAGTTGGTAGAGCTAGGACTCAGCTCCTGATTCCTGATCCAGTATTTTTTACCCTCTCTATATTTGTTCTTAATTTTGACATTAGACATTTCAAATCATTGCTAATGAATTAACATTTCAATGATTCATATTCACTGGATTAAAGAGTAATCAGGGAGATCATTTCATAAACTATATAAATGTCTAACCAATGTACTATATACTTAAAACTAATAATAAGATAAAATGCTGAAAGAATACATTGTGACAAAAAGACAGATATATTCATAAAGATACTAGATATTAATTTGTAAAATAAATATTAGTTTCTGAAAAATATGTACAGGAATTTTACTATATCCTTTTACAAGGTACAGCTTGGAAGGAAAAGATAAATAAGACAGGTTTTTATCCTTAAAATATGGAATGCCTAAGGGCAAAAAATAAATAAAAAAAGTAATTCAGGGAAACTATCAGTTATATATATATTAATTTAATTTTGAGATAGATATGCAAAGATAAACCAAGTGTATTTCCAAGATAAAGATGCATATATTTTTAAACTTACTTGACCACATAACTCTTTTTCACAAAATATCCAACAGTAGTAGTATAGATGAATAACCAATTGTCATAATTCTCTTATATCAATCATGTAAAATAATTTAGAGCCATTTTTAATTCCCCAAAAGTAAAAAAAAAAAATCTTCCTAAAATAAAATCATTCTCAAGGAAATAGTATAAAAGATGAAATAACTTAAAGTTTGAGACAATCCATAGTAATTTAACATAATGAAGTTAAAGTCTTTTTAATATTGATATTCATATCAATGTTAATAAAGCAGCAAAGAAATAAAAACAATTAGCACTATAATTAAAATCCTATTATTATAGTTATCATCAGTAATAATCATTGAACTGAGACACCTACTTTCATTAGTTGTCAGTACCTGTTGATGGTTCTGCTGCATTTGATTTCCAAAAATATGTTTAAATTTAGTATATTTTGAACAAATCTCTCAATGATATTACATGTTGAGTGTTCATTCAAAGAAACCTTCAACAAGTTGTTATTCAATTATTTTAAACAGAGAGTGTTTCTATAAGGTGAATCATATGTCCATTTAAACAAAAGATAATACTTTGTAGAAAAAAAAAAATCCACAGCAAAATTTAAGAATTTTGATGACAAAATAGTAAAGTATTAGCCATTTTCTTTTTTCTTAAATGTTCTTTCTAGGATACTGAGATCACCTGATCTTAACCTCCCAGAGCCTAGAATTAACTCCTTTCATTCTATAGGCTGCCATTTCAAAGGAATGAAACTAATAATGAACCAATGCAGATTGTCTTTGCAGCAGAAGCAAGAGTGTTGGAAAAGGTGAGCAATCTGGTG
>NW_011888849.1:7287146-7291838 GCF_000151845.1 Pteropus vampyrus | reverse complement strand
AAAAATTGAAATATAAATGAGAAAAAAATGTGACAAAATAGTGGCAAAATATTCAAAGTCAATGTCATTAGATACTAAAGGGAAAGAGTGACATTAAGAGGTATATTAAGATATACTGAATCATCCCAAATAAAACAAAATAAGTTTAAAATATAAGATAATTGAAATGAAAAAATTTTTAAAAGGAAAGGGGAAAAAAGTAGCTGCAGATAAGCCATATGTGTCTATTGGAATTTCTAGGGACAAAAAAACTTCCTAGATTAATATTTTCCAGCTGAGACAGCTGATGTTCATTCTTTCAGGGCAGAGAACAAAGGGGCAAAGATTTAATTGTTATCCTTATGCTCTTCACCTTTATATTTGAGCATAAAGTCTCACATTTCATCTACATTTCCTATCTCTGGTGACTTCATCGCTCTAGGAACCACTTCAGAGGGGTCAAGGATATTCTTAATTACTGTGCTTATACTGCTGAACAATAGGACAGGGAAGTCACTGTCACCACCATCACCATTACTGTGACTGTAATAGTGTGTCCTCTGAAAACTTCTCTGGTATCTTAGATTGCTAAGAAAATTAATATACACATGTAGAAATTAATGATAAGGGAAGTTGAAGTATGCTGGAAGTCACAGACTAAAAAAGAGAACAATAGGAGTGATACAGACTATCTGACCACATGAAAGTAATGAATGTTATCCTTGCCACACTATACTAAAACTGGCATGGAAGAAAGATCTACCAATAATGGAGGACTTCAACACAAGGCGTTAAAGTAAAACCAATGTATCAGACAAATTGTTATTATGTTTTCACTTTCTTCATGAAAAAGTCACAAGTACTAAGGAAACATAATTCTGCTACACAAGCGACAGACAGTTCATGAAGAAGTCACAAGAAGTTCTAAGGAAACATTATTCTGCTGCACAAGTGACATGAAATTCTACACGAAAGACATTTTAAGTAGAGTTTGGAATCTTTATAATGCAATACTAAATTATATGCAAGAGGAAGAGATCAAGGAGGTACCTAAGGAAAACAGAATCTTAAATTTTAAGTTCAGAAAGAAAAAAAATAATTTTACAAAATGGCCATGACTTTAATAACTGAGTCAAGAAAGACATGGACAATGAAGTAAAGGCAAGATTTCCCCCAAACTTGAAGTTAAGGGTAAAATTAAGAGAAAGGCAGAATAATGAACAAGAAACAAAGAACCATTTCAAAGCCACTTTCAGAAAGAACTCACTCTAATTGATATATGTAAATAAAATGGCCGACTAGAGTGCATTTCATGAAGATATGTCTAGAATGTGATTATAAGCAACAAAAGTTTAAATCTAACCAACTATATGCACTCTGGAGAACTGAATGTGTTAATAGAAGGTGATGCTTGGTCGACACAGAGCCTAAAATTTATGGCCTTAGAAACCAAGTGCTTTCAATATATCCCTATCACTATCCTGCTCGAATGCCTTGCTCAGATCCAAGCATTCTACCTCCTTCATTCATTTACTGTTTTTTCGCAAGTTCCTTACTGTTTGTGTTCATGAACATTGCTGACTTTCTTCTGAAACATTGCATTGTATGATCTAGCATATGTAGAAGTATCATTGTACTCAACAGATTAGGGTGAAAGCTCTTACTTTGCTAATTACCAACTGTGTAGTCTGATGGCAAGTTACTCCAGTAAGAATGTTAGGAGCAAATGAAAGGGTATGTGTAGAAACATTTTGAAAACTATAAAGCACTATATGATGTCAAGCATTTTTACTTAAATCTTGTAACTTTCTGACTTGGATATCTATTGTTTTAAGAGATTTTTTCATTTACTTTTCACAGATGAAGTAACTAAGAAATATGTTTCTGTAGTGTGAACAAGCCTCACACATAATGCACAATGTTGGAATTTTGCAGACCTGAGTCAAGCTAGGTGTGGTTGTATGGCTGCTGTGGCAATGTGCTTTTGTGTCCATTTCTAAAAGGAACATACCTGCAACACAGGCTGGACTTCTCCAAAAATACCTCTCCACTAAAAGTTGGCAGAAGCTGCTGAAATGACTCTATGTCATGAAAGGCTCATCGAGCATATAAGCTTACCTAATTAATGATTTAAAGGGTGTTTTTTTTTTTTTCTTTGCAGCTGTTAAACGGAGTGGTTCTGATTAAGCCATACCACATCATGAGAAGCATTACTTCACAAGGGTGCTACATTCTGTATTTCCCCCCACTTTGATCCCTGCTCATTGGCCCCTTTGATCTCTGAACAGGATGTACAAGCTTCACTAATCAATGCTTTCCCTAATTTTTGCCTCTTTGTTAAGTGTTTATATTTAAATCATTGACTAGAATAGGTGAATATGTATGACCTGTGTCTTTTTCCATTTGGTGTTTATGTCTTCAAAAGACGAAAAGAAAAGAAGGGCCTTCTAATTTTCAACCAAAATTTCATTAAAAGTGGAGTGAAGCTGGATTGCAGATATGGTGTTCATTTCTTTCTCTTTGAAAATTTGGATCACTTTCTAGGCAGTATGAGAAAAATCAACCCTGCTGTTAGCCCATCCCAAACCTGTGCAAACTAGAACACAAATCCCTTTAATCTCATGCCAATGGAGAGAGATACCTGCAGCAGGCTTAGTGATGAACTTGTGTCATGCGCCAGCTTTTCTAAACACTAAAAGGTCCCCTCTCAAGAGACTCACAATGTGTTTGGATAGGTAAGAAACCCATCACTGAGAAAAAAAAACCAGGAGACAAGAGACAAAAAGCTAAATACTAAATGTCAAATGAGCACAGATAAGTGCCATGGAGTTTAGAAAAGGGAGAGATCTCAGGGCTCTCTTTTCTAAACTCCATGTTATTACTTCTGAGAGGAAGTAAGTTTTATTGGGTCAAATTCGTCCCAGAAACTGGAAACGGTGTGCAGAGTTTTAAAGATGGAAATGTGTAGGGAGCAGGTCCTGGAGCTGGTTGGCCAGAGTAACTAATGAGTTTTTCCAAAGACTGTCAAGCAGGTACTCTTAGAAGAGTGAATAATCCACATTGTTAGGCAGGACTAGTTTGAGATCTTAACTTATTTTTAACTAGTAATGGCAAGATAAGCAAGTTACTTTATCTACTGGGAGCTGAAATTTTATTAACTTTAAGAATGGACCGATCATCACGTAACTCTCAAAAGCGTATGTGTTAAGAAAAAGAGCACATGCCCTTTCTTCTTTTCTCCCTCTTTCCTTTTCTCACTTTTATGAACTTGATTTCAGTAGTAATGGTTTAGACAATTGTCAAAAGATTGTTGCCAATACATGCAGATATTTTTATATGATTCCTACTCTTTATAAACATGTGAAAAATCAATCTTTGTTTGAAAGATGATATATCCGTTACTATCCATCAATCCCCTGACCCTCTAATTTTTATTAGAAAAGAGAAAATGAGGGCAGATGTCAGCAATACAGAATTGCTCTATGGGATGTCCTGTTTTCACACATTCTGTATCAATGGCTCATCAAATCAGACATGGCAGGCGATTGATTATCAGATCCTTTTTTCTTTGATTTAGCATATACATATCCAAGGTAGTCCTTAAGCCTTGACCAAAAGGAGGAAAAACAACAAAAAGTCAAATTTCACAGTTCCATACGAAGAATTGTAGTAAAACTACTTAAATTTTCAACTTTCAGAAAATCGCGAAATCATAGGTTGTTAGATCTTTGGAATAATAGATCTCAGTGACAGTTGAACTTTATCGTGTTCAATTACATAAATTTTCAGATGAGGAAGCTGCATCTCAGAACGGTTATATGGTTTGGCAAGAACTTCTTAGCTAATAATTCCCAGGCTTTCTATCCTGTGCTCTTTTCTCTGGATCAAGTTTTCCTCAATTATTAAACAAAGGAGTTATACCTCCAAGGGTCTATCCAGCTTTAAATTCTATGATCTCCTTTTTTGTAAGTCTTGAAAAAATCAAAGCCTCAAAAGTAGTTGACAGCACTCTAATTTCAGTTTATGAAGGACCACACTAGACTGGAGCACTGTGGTTCAAATGTTAAGTGCTAAATGGCAGAGCCAGTTAATGCCCTGGTTGTTTGCCGTTGGAGGTAAAAATATATCTGTAGGTCTCAGCCAAGTTCCTGTGGATATTTGTCCACATCCCCGAAATACCACACACATTTGGCGAGAATGACGGATTATGTCCAAGCAAGGTCCAGATCTTGAATAGCAAGAGTATTTCGAGTAAAGAACAACATACAATGGCAAAGTTCTCATTCTTAGGTATGACATTTATCTCTCTAAATTTCTGTAATATCCTCTTTCTCTTTACTTTTTCTGGTTCTCCCCACCCTACATTCTGAAATCTACAAAACTGACTTTCATCTTAGACTATACTTGAGATAGGATAATAATCACAATTAAACAAGTCATTGCTTTTTCTTCTTTCTCCTTTTCTATATTTCCCAAATTTTCTCTAAAATGACAATGTATATTAATTGTGCTATTTCCCTTTCTCCCTTCCTTCCATTATTTCTTTCCTTCTCTCTTTCTCCCCACTAGCTCTCTGTACATGTATGAGCATATATGTGCATGTATGTGTGTGCACCTGCAGATATCTGTTTGGGTTTATGGATTTGTCTAGATAGTTACTTTTGTTTAACACATGCAGAAATCCGGATATGCAAATTATAAAGAAGGAAAAAT
>NW_011888849.1:7280900-7285941 GCF_000151845.1 Pteropus vampyrus | reverse complement strand
TGGAGAACCAGTTTGGATAGTACGAGAAAGGGAATGGGGCTAATTAATAAGAGAGAATCTCTTCGTGGATAATTAAACTTTTCGATGCAGAAAGATGAATTTGTGAGTGGGGGAAGAGGTCATGCTGCTAGTAGATCAATTTGGGGACTTCTAGACTTCCACAGGAAGTACCTCGCTCCTTACCGCACCCCTTAAACTACTGCTTACAGGGAACGCACTACTAATTGCAGAGTGGTAAGGGTTGGGATGCATGATTAAACGGTTTGTTTTTGGAAAGAAACTTTCTTATTTCACTTAGGTTCTTTGTGAAAGATATTTCTGATGCGGGCAAATGAGCCAGACAAAAGCTTCAAACATCTAGAATGTAAAGGAAAATTCAAATATTTGATGGTCATCTGAAACAGATAAACACCAATAAAGGTGATCCTATAATTTAACTATGGTAAGTAAGGTGCTATTTTATTTTACCTTATTTTTTTAGGTTGAGACCATATTGCTTAAGGAAAAGTGAGGGTTCCAAAGTAGTTCCTTTATGAAGACTTAGGCAAATTATATGACTTTAGTTAACTACTTTTGTTTTCTCGTTTATGAGATGAAAATAACAATATCAATTTAGCTCAGAAAGTCTTTTAAAAGTAATTATAAACCACTTTGTAAATACAAAGTGCTATATAACTGTTTAATAATAGCCCTTTGAACCACATGGCACCCCCCTAATGGAGCTTATTAAGGAGTTCCTGTTTAGCTTGGATTAATTCTTTTAAAAAAATTTCCCCCTTAAATCAAGCAAGGTGCTGTAACTAGGAAAACAGCAACACAGTTGTAGAATATTTTCATAAATCAGGAAGCATGAAATCCAGGGATTGTTCTCTATCCTTCCTTGCAATATAGTTTTTTTCTAAAACAGAAAAGAAATTAACTTCAAAAGGGGTCCTGCAGTCTGAGGAGTGAGAAAGAAGATGATTGAAAGCCTAAGCACAGGATCTCCTTGAAATGACTTAGAACCAGAGAAAGAATGGTGAATTAATAGGATGGGGAAAAGCACCCTACTGAGATAGCACAGAGAAAGGGGCCTAAACACTAATACAAACATGCATATAAATTCTCTGCTCATTAAGTAGGTATCAAGAATTATAGTAGGTCCCTTTGTAAATTATATAATTTAATCCTCACATGCACCTTTTGAGGTACACGTTATGTTTCCCAAATTATAGATGAGAAACCTTAGTCTCTGAGTAGCCGAGTAATTTACTCAGGTTCACATGGCTGGGACACAGCGGAGCTAGAAACTGATTACAGGCATTTTCTCTGCACAGAATTTCCTTGAATGAGAACATAAATTCAAAACTAAACCACAGAAATTAAAAACTAAGCCACAGAATATGCAAACCAAAGACTCGTCCTTTGGGCATTGTTCAAAATGAAATACTTTACATTCTTACCTTTCCAAATAAGTCTCTGTGGGTGTATAATAAATATTTCTTGTTGAATACAATATTGTGACTAAACGTATTTACCAACTTAGTAGAAAATTCACTGTTAGTTATCTAAACATGTATTTTTTGAAAGTAAAATTTGTTGAATAATTGAGCATTATATCGACTGTATATTATATTATTTTATATTATATAATAATGGGTATTATATGAGAAATTAAATAGTAGAGAGAAGATATAGTATTTTCTCTCTAGAGATATCTACAATCCAAAATTGTGTCAGACAAGGTTAAAAATGTTGGGCTCTGGGTCTAAAAGACAATATCAGTTAACTATTTGAGTAGACATAACTCACACAAGGTCTAACTAAAACACCATTCAAAAAATGGTCCCATTTGCTTTCAGAGATTAAATTACATTAGTCTCTCTTTATTCATGAGTAACATGTTCCCAGACCTCCAGTGGATGCCCGAAATCTCAGATAGTACCAAACTCTATATATACTGATTTTTTTCTATACATACATACTTATGATACAGCTTCATTTATAAATGTAAGCCCAGAAAGAGATTAACACCTAATAGTAAAATAAGCCAATTATTATAATATACTGTAATAAAAGTTATATGAATGTAGTCTCTCTCTTTCTCTGATAACAGGTCTGACAACCCAGAGCAGGTACTAAGTAACTGAAGGGCAGGTAGCGTATATACTGCTTGAATATGCATTACAAAGGGACGATTCACATCCCAGGCAGAAAAGAACTAGACAGCATGAGATCTCATCATGCTAAGAATAATGCACAATTTAAAACTTATGAATTATTTCTGGAGTTTTCTATTTCATATTTTTGTACTACAGTTGATCTCAGGTAACTGAAACCTCAGAAAGGTAAACTGCAGATAAGGGAGGAGTATTGTAATCTATAAAAATGGCAGAAAAGACATGATTTATATCCATTTTCTTCCATCTTCTCCATTCAAAAGATACTCATCAAAGTGGAAAGAGGGAGGAGGGAATTGAAATCTGAGATGCAAAGAAAGCATAGAGCCCCAAAAATTGAGTTTAATTTTATGGGCCAAGATGAATGACACCCAAGATATTGGATGATTTTAGAAATAAAGTAAAACTGGCAAAGAACAAAAGACTGTCACATTTTTTTAAAAAGCAGTACATTCTAAAATTGCAAAATAATATGTTTGCATAATTCTCAGAAAAAATTCTAACACAGCTAATTAAATTGATGGTTTATAGGTTCTTACTGGAAGCAAACATAGATTTGTTAAAAACATATCATGCAAGACAGTTTTTTTATTAGTAGTATTGATTATTATCATTAGATTAATATTTAAGTAAATGATGTTAATACAATGAACCTTGATTTCAACAACACAATGATCAAAGTCTAAGATTGTTTTCTGGAATTCTGAAGATATATCATGACTGAGGAACCAGAGTATATGATTTCATGGTCTCATATTCACAATCTCTGGCCTATAGCACAGATGTAAGAGGACAACAAGAGTTAGTGCACCATTTGTGGAAGTCTATCCTGCCCCTACCTCACCCGAAAAAAGGTACCCTTTCCTCCTGACAAGTCACTGCCACCTACAAGAAAATGGAATAACTGTAGAAATCTATGATGCCCATGACATGACGGGTGCTTCCTAGAATTGTGCAAAGTCCAGTGCACATACTCATAAGCAGTAGACTTTGCATAAATCTTCAGTCTGAAAATCCTAGAGACTGAATACCAGATATGTATTTATCTCACTCCTTCAAGCTGCTTACTAAATGAAAACATTTATTTTTTATTTAACTCAGTGGGCTCAAAACTATTCATTTCTGAAATTTTTATTATGTGTATATTTATTTACAAATAAGAATATTACCATATTAATATATTATGTACTATATAAAGCATTAAAATGAACATTTTAAATGATGAAAAACAAATGTAAACAGAAGTTCTCATGTTTTCTTCACACGCTCTACTTTGAAGACTACTGACTTAGACCCTTAGACTTCTTTCTAATGGCAAGATGAAGGTAGTTTTTGTTTTTTGTTAGAAAAATACATTTTTTTCCCATGACCATGTCTGAATGTGTGTGTATGTGTGTATGCGTGTGCACATGTTCTCACCCAAGTGAGAATGTTATGGATGAGATGACCATTCAGGAGCTATAACAGATGTTTTTCTTAAAATACCTTTTTTGCTAATCTGCAGATACCTCTCAAATGGGGAATCATACTGATAAACTATAGAGCCAAATGTTTCAGTTATTCATGCTTAGTTTTTCTGGGATGGTCTACACTCTAGAAATCATGCTATTCACTCTAGATGAAGTTTATAACCTACCACATACACTGAGTTTGTTACATCATCAGTCTCCGAGAGGATTTCTTACTCTGAGGAAATCTGCTATTTCTGAGTCATATCTCTTCCTCTGTGCTATATGAGGATAGCCTAAAAATTATCCTGCATATAATGATGGCTCTGGTTCCCTTATATTCTGTTCTCTCTCACTTACGAGGAGTGCAGGAAAAAGACCTCTCTGGTTCATTCCACTCTCTTAAGTACAGTACAAAAAGCAACCCATGTTTATCATCGCTCTCTAAATCACTGGGTATACATGAGGGTAAACAATTTTATATTTTACCCCGATTTTTTTTCATAATGGCTTGCTTAACATGTGTACTGTGGAGTCAGACTGCCTGGAATTGAATCTTTCCTCTGTCATTTAACACATTTCATGGCCATTAGCATTTAGGTAATTTAAATTCCCAAAGCTTCACTTTCCTTTATCTATAAAAATAAGAAATTCTTACACTGCAAAACAGCTCCTGGGGTTGTTGTGAAGACTAAATATGATAAATATAAGGTACTTTCTACAATGACCAGCACCATGATTAATATCAATAAACATTAGCTATTCTTATTAGCATAATTATAGAAACATAGATTTTTGTATCTCTTAACCAAAAATGTTGGGGCCAGATGTTTTTTTAGAATTCAGTATTTTTCAAATGAGCTTTTTGAATTTTGGAATCATAAAGAAAATTGCTATCTATTTAAAATTTTATTCAAAAGGGAAACATGATAATGAATAACCACTCTCTTCTCTCTTTAATTTGCTCGTATTGTCCTTAAAGTTTTTTTTTAAGTATTCTGGCACCTTTATTTTTCAGCCGAGTTTTATACTTGCCTGATAAGAATCATCCCATTCACTTACTGAAAACACAAATTCCAAGGCTTGTCTTAAGAGAGCTTGTAATTCAGTAGATGTGAAATTGGGACCCTAAAATCTGTTTTTTAAATCAATACTCCCAGACAACCCTTCTCATAGGTTACATTTGGAAAAGCTTGCCTTATTGGACATTCCATCTGCCACCCGCATGCCGGCCCCTTTTACACAGTCTGAAGTCTCTTGACATGTGGCTCTGACAGGAATCCACCACCAGTACTATCTTTGTCTTCCATCTCCAGCTCTTTGCTGCGATGACATCTGGACAGCCTGAGTAGTTGTTCCTTCGTTTTGTGCATGAAGTCTGTTTTGCCAGAAATTCTAGTTTGTTCCTCCAAGCCTGGGCCTATTCCCTTTCTT
>NW_011888849.1:7277809-7279510 GCF_000151845.1 Pteropus vampyrus | reverse complement strand
CCTTGGTTTTGCCTGATGTTTCTTCATGGTGAGATTTAGTTTATGCACCCTTGCAGAAATAATACATAGGTGTTGCTATATCCTTCTCAAGGTACTACATTTGGAAGCACGCTCTGCTCATCAGCCCCTCAATGATGATATTTATTTTGGTCACCCAATCAAAATGTTCTGTTTTACCATTGTATAGTTACTATTTTTCCTTTGCAACTAATAAGTAATATGTAGGAAGTCATGTTAAAACCATATATATCTTGCTTCTCATCAATCTTTTCTATTAGTATCCATTCAGAATTCATGTCCAAGAGAATCTTCATAATGAACTTAAGGAAAATGGCAATTTTTCAACTCTATTATACCTTCAACAATGATTGGTTAATGTTCTACAGAAAAAAGGAAAGCTTCCTTCTCCCCTATTTTCTATTAATCTAGCTAACTACCTAGCTATTTATTATTAGTATGAACCCATAAACTCCTGTTCTTTTCCAATGACTTATAATTTCATATTGTCCTTAACTATATTCGTTTACTTTTAACAGCAAGTATTTCCTATTTTTTTCTTCAAACTTAAATAAATAATTATAAACACACAGTATATTTGTGGGTCATTCCATGCTTTCACAGAACTTTTATATAATTATCTAATTTGTTCCTCTATGAAAGATGTAAAATCCAGTGGGATGAGGAAGGAATTAAATTTATGGAAGTGCTTCAGTGCAAACAACTTTTAAGTTCCAAGTTAGAAAGAAATTTCTTAAGATTGGGTATTGATGCTATTTGACTGGTCACAAGAAGGAGAAGCAAGGAAATGCCTTTTTAGCTCACAAGAGTGCAGAGGCACTCAAAACCCTCTTTCCAAAGATATATATTTATATTGGCTTTAATAACTTTTGTAAAGCTCTCCATATCTGCAAATAAAAAATAAATACATATGTACTGTGTCTAAAAGTTATATTTGTATTATATCATTCATACTTTTTTAATTATTTGAATTAAAAATGTATGAGCTTTTGGTATTAAACATTAATATAGAAGATTTCTTTATTTCTGCATGAGGATCAACAAAGTAGTTCTAAGGAATGAAGCAAGACATATTCTTTACCTTAAATTCTTTGCACAATTCATTATTCCAATTATATAATGAATAATGGACTATGGACCATCATTGCTTTAGAGCAAAATTAGGTTATTTGGGGAAAAATCATCAAACATCTCCCATTCATGTATTTATGGAGTCTTCTCAAAATCTGAACAAACTAGATTTAAATGTTACCCTTATCGAAGTGTTGATTCAGAGTATTAGTTAAATATTTCGCAGGCAACTGAAAGTGAATCACTATGAGTTTTAAATAAAACCCACAAATTGTCATAAGATTGTGAAATTTATGTAATAAATGTATACATGTCAAAATTATAAAAGCATTGACATAAATAAATGAAACAGAAAATAACTGATCAATTCCTACATGTCTACAAAGCAGGCGAAATTTCCATAGAGGCCAACCCTAAGAAGAATGCTGCTCTCTCAGCTGTATGTAATACAGCTGGTGTGATTTAGAGATAGGAAGTGGATAATAAAGAAACTTCTGCTTTGGTGGAGTTTACACAATATTGTACAGTGTTAAAATACGTCCTTTTTAGTCAGTGTCAAGTCTCTTAATTCCATTGAAAGCCAAATCCTTTGCATATTGAGAAAAGAACGCA
>NW_011888849.1:7276145-7277214 GCF_000151845.1 Pteropus vampyrus | reverse complement strand
TTCCATTTTTACATATATACATATGTATATTTAACATATATACATATATATATTTAACAATAGGCTCATTAAAAAGTCTCTTCAAAATGTGAAAATATAGGTGCTAAAAAAGATAAAAACACTAGCTGCTAAATTTGCAATTTAAAAAAGGCAAATTCAAGATGTGTCAGATTTAACAAAACCACTACTGAGGGACCAATTTCAGAGATAAAAGTTAAAAAGCCAGCAATCCACTTTACCCCCAGCAGTTCAATGAAAGTTGTGTGATTCCTATTGCTTCATCGGTAACTACAAAGTAGTTTACTCCCAGTGCATTCCATTATTTTGTGGATTCTAAAATGGAATGAGAAAGGCCCGTTTGAGTATGATAAAGAGTATCTAAAACTCCTGTGTTTGGTTCTAACACATAGCCACTGACAAACTACAACTACTAGTAACACCTGAACTCAAGCATTACAGACCAAGCCTTTGTAAGAGAGCTTGGGAATTTGCATTACTCCATATGAATTTGCCACTTTTCCTGTCTCCTCAATCTTTGCCAAACTTTCCTTTTCATTACTTGTTTCAATATACAATCTGATTATCAAAGTTCTTTAGTTTTTATTTTGTCTGGGTATGTTTAAAATTCTGAATCACATTAAGATATGCAACACTAAATGACAACTAATGATTTTTCTGGCAACCAAGAATTACACCAAAAGATTGTTTTAATTGTTCAATTGTCAATGCTAGACATGTCTACGAGTTGCTTAGTTAACTATTATCTTGTAGGGAAGATTCTGAAATCCTTACTAAGGTATTCATTAAAACTGTGGGCCAGAGTTCACTCTTGTTCCTTTTGTCGAAATGAGCTCCATGTTCAAACAACAGATGTAATGCTGAAAGTTTGCATCCTTGAAGACAGTCTAGGAGACAGGTGGAAAAGTTGTAAACAGGCCTGTGAATCGCTTTGGTGGACATAGATTTACTTTGAAGATTTCACTGAATCTTTTTAACTTGTAAGCCACTCATGACACAAGAAAGCAAGTTTACCATGCAAACCTTAACCAGATACTAGCTACAATGGAGG
>NW_011888849.1:7270819-7273945 GCF_000151845.1 Pteropus vampyrus | reverse complement strand
AAAAGAGAGAAAATATATGCCTACATAAAAACTTGTAAATATATTTTCACAGTTGCATTGTTCATAATAGCCCCAAACTGGAAATAATCCAAAAGTCTGTCAGCTTCTGAATAAACAAAATATTGTATATCCATACAATGGAATATTAACTATTGATAAATCCTACCATGCGACTAAATCTTTAAAATACTACACTAAGTGAAAGAAGCCAAAATACATATTGCATAATTCCATTTTACAAAATGTTTAAAAAAAAGGAATCTATAGAGAGAGAATGTATTTGCCATGGGCATGCAGAGGGGTATTTTAGGAGTGACAGGAATGTTCTAAAACTGGATTTGATGATTGTTGCACAACTCCATAAATTACTAAAAATTATCAAATTGTACATTTAAAACAGGTAAATTTTATGATATGTAAATCACACTTCAATAAACCTACTTTAAAATTTTTATGAGAGAAGTAGAAAACAGATGCAGAACTGTGTTCTAGGAAATTATTCTGGCAGTAAATGTGTAGCATTAATGGGAATGTGGGAAAGTCAAGGGTAAAGAGATCTATGAGAAGGAAGGCTCTCACAACTGTCCAAGTAGAAAGAATGAAAATCTGAACCAGGAAAGTAGCAATGGGAACACAAAGGAGAGATCAGATAGGAGAGTTGTCGGGGAGGGAGGCGGGGGCAGAATGGGGAAGACATCACAGTTAGACGGAGAGCTTGAGAAGGAGAATGGCCAAAGATAGCTCAACGGTTTTAAGACTAGATAATTTAGAATAATCCATTCCTTCGGTAGGGGAGAAGCAGAAAAAATTATAAGTGTTTCATGTTATTGTTTTATAAGCACCCCTTGTTCCATGAAAGAATTGCTAGCTTAATAATAACTCAATTTTTTTTGTATCTAGCCTGCTTCATATTTCATTTAAAATACCTACTCTTCCCTCCAAATAAAACTTTCTTGAGTTATATATACACCAAATTATTACTCTTTGGGAGACAGAAAAGGTTACAGTAGGTAGATGGAGGGGAGTTGTCTCAGTCATCTTTATTGTAATTTATTTTCAGCAAACATGGCTTACTTTCATAGCTAAAAATTATTTTTATTTATTTTATATTTATTTACTATTATGCAGTAAGAAAAGGATAATGTAATATACTAAGGAAATTACCTTTGCAATCTTTATTGAATAATATTTACCTTTTTCTCTTCATCAGCGTAGAAACATTTTCTTCTTAGAAAGAGTTTAGTCAAAATTGCTTTTCATAAAACTGTTTGTGAGGAAGGTTTTGTCACCATTACTGAAAAGTTCATCATCTCTTCTCAGTGGATCAGGTCAGCATCTAGTCTGCTCTGCTAGCCTGGTCTCTTCTGTAGGCTTAGAATGCTCTAGTTCTTTCTTTTCTTTTTTCTTCACAGTCCTATAGGCCATGTTCTGCAGTCATACATGCTTGTGCTGAAGTCTTGGATCTACCACTTTGAGAAAATTTATTTATCCTCAAAATCTGTTTTTCTCTCTGGAAAATAGGAGTTGATAATACTCATCCTGCTGAATTATGGTAAAGACTGGATGATTAAAATATTGGGCTCATAGGAAATGCCTAATAAATATCAGTTATCATTATACTTCTCTTTTGAATTAAAGAACTAAATTATGCCCTGAGGTACATTCTTTAATTAGTAATATTAAGGTCATGTGGCTTGCTGAGATGAAACCAGGACCAAATTCCTGACCAAGATTAAGAATCGAATTGGAGCTCTTTCTTTTTCTCTCTTATCTATATTTGTCTATACTCTCTGGATCTTTTTTAGGCAGAAAAAAAAAGTCTCAGTTGAAGTGGCAATATGAGCACTGATTTCACCTCCTCAGGGTTTCTGCTCTGAGAAGGAATATGGATGGTCGGAGCATACCTCCTTGAGGAAAAACAGATGTTTATCATTTTTTCTAAAACTTTGTAATTTCAATGTTTTAATTTAATAGATTCATGGTGGAACTCCAACTATTGTGGAGCAAAGAAAAAAGATGAACTTTGATATCTCACAGGCCTCAATTTGATTTCTGGCTCTGACACTTGAGCAATTATATGAACTTGAGCAAGAAATTGGCTTTTCTCATCTATAAGATGAGACTAATAATGACTAATTTTCAGAGATGTTGACCGTATTGAATACATGAGATCATTTTATAAAGCTCTGAACACAGGGGCTGACACTTAGCCAAGCATAATCAGTAAATATTATTTCTACCTTCTTTCTCGTTATTCTCCTCCTACTTAGGTAATAGTAAAAAAAGGAAAGGAGTACATGATAGTAAACATTTTATGAACTTTCCAAAACAACCTCAATTGTATTTCAAATTGTCCCCATAAATGAACCTTCCTATTTGTTATTTCTTATGGCCCTATCTTTGATTCTTAAACCATGGTTTTGTAATCTGATTCAGTAGGGTTTATTTCACTTATTAAAATAATTCCTACTTTCTTCCATTTTTGTGTCTTTCAGATTACAAAAGAAACACATGCTTGATGTAGTTAGTGAAATAACACAAGGCAGAGATGCATAAACACAACATTAATCTTTGACACACTCCCTCCTTCCAATTATAACCCCTTGTGGTAGCGAGTGGTATGCATTCCACTCTCTTTCCTCATATACACATAAACCCACATACATGTCTTAGAGAGAGGGTTTATTTGCTTGCTTTTCTGGAAAGAGAAAGAGCATTCAGCTCTTTCTAAATCTTTAGCAATTAAGGTTTTGCTGTTCTTAAACTTCTGTTATTTCTTAAAGGCCTAGTCAATTCATCTCTTGTCTTGGGTACTCTCTGGATATGTTCAAATTCTTCTCTACCTTCTTTCAAAAACCTTTTTTTTTTTTTTTAATCCTAAAACACATTATTCTACATATTGCTTTTGTAAGCTTAATACATTTTGAATTTCTTTACAGTCCTTGTTTAACATATTTCTTAAAATGAAGACCACTGAACATAATTTTCTCTCTGTTTCCCTTCCAATATTGCCCTTTGCTCTCACCTTCTTATATTTTTATATAAATTATTTCTAGATATTTCTAGAAGAAAGTTCTGACCAATCCAATTTTGGAGAATAGGGTTGAGGCAGGATATAGAAAAAAA
>NW_011888849.1:7267060-7269619 GCF_000151845.1 Pteropus vampyrus | reverse complement strand
AAATACATAACAGCCTTCCTGGGAAATTAATAGGAAGATAAATACATGGTAGGTCAAATGTACACCTTGATTCCTGTCTCCTAGGAACAGCAGGGTGCTTGTTGGACAGATATTTTTAACTTCATTTTAAAGAAAAAACAGTTTTTTTAATACGTTAACGGAAATCCCAGAAACAAAAGATGATTTTAGCAATGAGATGACAAGCAGGGAGAGGAGAATCAAGTTTAAAACAAAAGAAAACAGTAAGAGAAGACCTAATCAGCATATGGGCTTTGGCAAAAGAGACCAAAGAAGAGATAGGGTTTAAGAGACTGCTGGGCAAGAAGTAAAAGGATTTGGTGACAGCCTGGATAAGGAGGAAAAAAGAGATGCTGTGTATTTAAAAGATATAGGTGCTAACTAAGTCCCAAGTCATGACAGAGAAGCTAAGCAAATGATACCTTCTTTAGAAAGAAAATAAATTTGATCTACATAAAGCTAACTGTATTTATTCAATGCATCTTAACACTGCTCAGAGACCACACATTTTAGGTGATGCTGAGGAGAAGACAAAACTATATTACTTGCTTGTCTTTAGTTGAAAAAAAAAAAAAAACTACAACAAAGTATTCAGATTTGGCTTATTATAGTAGTTATTTAAAGTTTGATTTGAATAACAGATTAATTAGTCTAATTGCCACACTTTGCTAACTGTAATTTTTTTTTTTCTTTTTTACATGTATCACTTCTTTTAGCTCTTCAGTAATTGTTAATGCTTTCTCGGAGAAGCCAGGAATGTGGGAGGAATTTGTGGCAAAGGAAGGCAAGAATTGACTTCTAGAATTCCACATTTAGTCTTTAATCTGCATTGTTTTGTTTTAAAATCCTATGTAATCTCAATTCAGCTAAGGATTAACTCAATTTACAACAGAAGAATAAAGTAAAAAAGAATAAAATAAAATATTTTCAGTATGAACTTATTTGCTTTAAATCACCAGGAAAACCTTAACACTTTTTCGATTCATTTCTATAAAATCATAGTGAATTTCCAGATGGTTAAAATATCATAAGATATTTTTCTGTAAAAATAGTAAGAGTATCCTAAAAAGAAAAGCATTTTGTCTGACTAGAGCGTAGCAGAGGATCCAATCCTGGAATGGATTTCTATTTATTCAAAGTTTCTAATCTTTATAAAAAGTAATATAAAATCAATTAAATCTCACTATTTACCACTCTACAAACATTAAAAAATGTGGTCAACTGTTTTGTTTGTACAATTGCAAGTGTTTGATTTTTGCTACCTTCTCAACCACCCTCCCCCACAACACCAAAACACATCCCTTAATTATTAATTATTCTGAATGTCACTGACCTGCTGGCTGGCAGTCAGAGCCTTAGTATTGTAATTCAAAAGAACACAGTACTTACTATACTTACTGATTCACAAGTTATTTGACTTATCTTTGTGTTTTCTCATCTAGCTTAGACTTTACCTGTCTACAAGGCTGATTAGAAAGAAGACAGACAGAAAGAAAAAGAATTAGATAAAATGTGTAAACTCTAAAGAACTGCTTGAAAGTCCATGGTGACGTCATTATTCCTGGCCTTGATGGGATAAAAATATTATCTTAATCCAGTAACAACTAATTACTGGTAAATAAATGTCTAATATATTGCTAGTGTCCTTTGTGAAGTAAAAGAGAAAAAGAAGGCATGCTGAATCAGCAAGACAAGGATCAAAACCCAGAAATGTAGGGCACTAAATGCATTGTCTTACTTGCTTGTAAAGGTTACCAAGAGCACATCAAAGGTTAAAAGCAGTAGAGTTTAACTCCTTAATCAAGCAGAGTGCAGTTTACTTGGAAAAATGTAAATGAATAGAAAGAAGCAAGAAATATTTTTAATAGCCCTTACCTACAAAGCCCATGATAAATCTGGCCTTATATGGAATTTACTACTGTTCTTTTTATGTTTTGATCAAACTACCTTCCTTATCTTTATCATTCCATTTTTCTTGGTGTGGTCTGTGGCTAGAATCCCATTTCAGCCTTCTCTTACAGTTAAAACCCAATATCAAAGAATTCATTGGCCCTTTTTCCTATATTCTGCGGGCAATTTCATCCTTCCCCCCGCCCCTGCCAGAGGTAAATGCAAAGGTAAGAGTGAAGACTGTGAAGAAAATGGCCCATACATGACTTGGGAAGTTGTTACTCAAAGACAGTAACACTTGTAGAAAAGTTTGTACCTTATTTGTGGTAGAAAGTACACTTCATCTCCCTTATCTCTCTAATTCACGTAAAAGATTTTTTAGCCTAGCCAACATGAAGTGTGTGTGTGTGTGTGTGTGTGTGTGTGTGTGTGTGTGTGTGTGTGTGTAACAAGGTTTTAGGGTTTAGAGATATTCTGCATAACGTCCCTGAATCAGGAAGTTTATCACCACTCCCATCTTTTCCTAAAGAATTCAAGCTCCTCCTTTCCATCAGTCAAATGCCCAAATTCCTACTAATATGATCTTCTTTATCTCTAAAATCTCCTGAGATAATGCAGGCATTAGGCGGGTGGCTGTGGGCAAATTCTAAA
>NW_011888849.1:7248315-7266265 GCF_000151845.1 Pteropus vampyrus | reverse complement strand
ATATAAATATAAATGTACGTGTATATATATCTATATACACACACCACATCTTCTTTATTTATTCATTGATAGACACTTAAGTTGTTTCCATGCCTTGGCTATTCAAAATAATGCTGCAATAAACATGGCGGTACAGATATCTCTTTGAGATAATGTTTTCATTTTCTTTGGATATATACCTAGAAGTGGAATTGCTGGATCTATTTTTAAGTCTTTTCACAGTGGTGTCACCAATTTACATTCTCACCAACAATAAACATGTGATCACGTTTTTCCGCATCTTCATCAACACTTTCTCTCTCTTTCTCTCTCTCTCTCATCATAGCCACCCTAACAGATGTAAGGTGATACTTCATTGTGGTTGATTTGCATTCCTCTGATGATCAGTGATGTTGAGAACATTTTCATATAGGCCATTTGCATATCTTTTGGGGGAAAGTATCTACTCAAGTCTTTTGCCCATTTTTTAATTATGTCAGTATTATTATTATTTTGCTATTGAGTTTATGAATTCTTTATATGTTTTTGGATGTTAACCTCTTTTCAGATATATGGTTTGCAGATATTTTCTTCTTTTCTATAAATTGCCTTTTCATTTTGTTGATGATTTCCTTTGCTATGCAAAAGCATTTTGGTTTGATGTAGTTCACTTGTTTCTTTTTACTTTTATTGCTTTTGCAGCATTTAAACTGCTGGGAAATATGATTGAACAATACAAAGCAAGTAGCAAATATAGTGTAGCCATTTTCCTGATTATTTTTGCTCACTCTCATTTTCTTTTTAACCCAACTACCTGAGCATCTCTTCAAGTGCTTCACACTGTTTTGCAGGTCCTCACTAAGAAGAAGACAAAAGTATAAAGTCCCAAATAAAAGAATAAATTTTAGAAATTTGTAACTTCATTGAACAAAGTTAAACATTTTCTAAACACCAACAAATTGAATCTAAATGAGATCGTGTTGATTGAGTGAAAAACAATAGACTACCAGAAAACACTCAGTCTGAAGCTTCCTTTTTTGCTCTTCCTGTTCAGTTTACCTCTTTTAGTGTGGCTGTTGCAATGGCTCTAACTGCTCTCCTTTCTTTTGTATCATTCTTTTGAATCTATCCTGGCTGTCATTCCCTAGCCCTCCCTTAAATTTTTCTGTGTCTACCAATTTCTTCCAGGATGAAATTCAACTGCAAAGCTCTTGGCCTAGGTACATGGCCAGCCTCATTTCTCAGCAGCTTAATTTTTCAACAAACTCATTCCTGTATTCCTCTCCAACCTCCCACAAACTCTAAACCATTTTGCAGAGCTCCTTTCAATTTCTCAGACACACTAGCCTTTCTCTGATCTCTGGGCCTTTTCAATGTTTTCCTTTTATCTTCTTTACTGGCAAATCACTTCTTTCTTTATTAAATTCTTTAAGACTCATCACCTCCTCTGCATAACCTTCTCTAACACCCTCTGCTTCAATATCGAATTGAATTAGATAATTCCTCTGAAAGCTCTTATAGTATCTACTGATTTTGGTCTTGTTTTGTAAGAAGTCATGTTACTCCTTCTAGCATGAGAGCATCTTTAGGGCAATAGTTAATATTTTCATCTCTAGGCATTGTGCAAAATAAATGTTCGATAAATATTTGCTAAAGAGAATAATTAGGGAGATGATATCGTAAAAATGATAACTATATATACAGTATTCCAAAACAATGTGAGAATTTTTAAATTTTATCCTCTCAAAAATTCTCAAAGGAGTTTACTATTATCATCTTCATTATATAAATGAGGAAATTTAAAAACAAAGAAGAAGCAAGAGTAGAATTCTGTTCTGTTATGCTTGAGTATATTTTTTATAAAATATTGCTAATTAGAACATATTGAATAGGCTGTAATGGATTATTTTTTGAAATATATTACAACCCAAACCTGCCTCAGCTATTGAGAAAGATCAATGTTGAATGCTTCTTGCAGAAAAAGCTTAGTCTTCATTCTGAACTTAGGAGGCCTGGAGGAAAGAGAATGAGTAGAATAGAAGATTACAAAGGAAACAGTTTAACTCAGAAATTGAAGATGAAAGTGTTTAGGACCAAATGGGAAGGAAGAATTACTAGGTAAATACCTCAAATGGAATTTACCTAGTTCTTTTTAAGATCAGCACTGTTGTAACATTAAAGGAGTTCCTCTTCCCATTTGCTCCTATTTCATTCCTAAATTCCCTTTTTCATTTATTGACCATCTAGGGTTTGAAATGCTGGCCATAAGCCCCATGGAATTACAATGATTTTAGAACTGGTTTTGCTGATGATGTACTCAGGTTAAAGAATATGATCCCTCCTAAGCTCCACGTTATTTGCCAGGCTAACATCAAACCTTGAGCCTTGAATAGCACACAAGTCAAACTTTCCTAATGAGCCCTTTATAGTGCCCTATTTCATACTTGCATAATACAGGATGTGTCGATGATCAAACAGTCCTGGACATCACTGTCTGTTTCTCCAAGTTCCATCAACCAGAGTGGGATGGGTTACACAACCCAAACATTTACACTGTTATTTGTGTCTTACTATGTTTAGTTTTGGATTCCAAATTTTAGTACATCAGCCCTCCTTTTTTTAAAAGAGAAACCAAGAAAATATTCAAGCAGGTTAGCATTTTGCTGACAGTTGGCAAGCTTTGGGTACTTATTTCCTGCTCTAATTTTTCAGCTACTTTTAAATTTGTTTGTTATTGTGGTAGGTTCTTAGTAACAGACATCTCTTTGGTTATTTGTGCAGAAAAACCTCTAAGACTGTACAATATAGTCATTCTTAGCATGGTAGTAGGTGGCCTACCTATTGGTAGAAGAAAATTTTTCATGCGATGAGCTTTTTAGTCTTTAAAGCCAAATCAATAATTATTGAGCCTCTGCCATTTATAAAGCATGTCTTTTATTGAATTATATATTTAATTAATATCTCATTTAATGTGGATAATAATAATAGTTGTTATTTATTTTTGTGCCCGCTCTGGATTGGTCTCTTTATAAACTTTGTTGTGTTTAATCCTCACAATATTCTGCAACGTGAGTATGGGTTTTACTTTCCTCCCCATTTTACAGGTGAGTCCGTGATTCCGGGAAGTTAAGATACTTACCTAAGGTCACATAGTAAGTGAGACAAGCCCTAAAGCCTATGTTCTTCATGTTAAGGAAATAATAAAGGGAGAGCAGGAGTGTGAACAAAGTGGTATATTGGCTCAAGTGAGGAGAGATCCTTGTGATATGAGGAAGTCAGGCTTTATAGAAGATAGATATTTGTGAAATATGGGTGTGGAAATGATTTGAAGCATACATTAGAGAGTCAAGCAAAGAGCTAGAGCAAAGATAATAGATGAGGAACACTCAAAATATTCCTAGAGAACAGTGAGTGGTTGACTAGTTGGACTAAACTGATAAGGTACATATTTAGGGTTAAGACTGGAAAATCAAATTGAAAGCATGTAGGACTGCTTCATGGAGATTGAATCAATTGTAGATATAGGATGCATCATTGTAGGAAGAGACAAGAAATAGTTTAAAATGGTTATAAGGTTATAAGGATTTTTGCCATAAAACCCAATACTGAAGTGTAATTAAATCGTTCTTGTTTTCCTTTACTTACTAGTCACAGAACACTCTGTACTTCAAATTTGTGTGGGGTTTTCCCATACCAAGCAATCCTGCAATACAGGCTGTGTATCCTAAAATCAATTGATTTCTGGCACTACCTAGCTGGAGTTAGCATCAAGTTCTACAAATTAAGGACTCAGTCCCACAAGATTCCCCTTCAACACCCCACTTCAGATACCTATAGCAAATCCAGGCTTTTACCTATGCTTCCAACTGCCTGTAAATCAGAGGTTCCCATGTCCCCCTCCTTGGTTTAGATTAATTTGCTAGAACAGCTCACAGAACTCAGGAAAACAGTTTACTTACTAAATTACCAGTTTATTACAAAAGATATTAAAGAATAAAAATAAACAATCAAGTGAAGAAGTACATAAGGTGAGGTCTTGAAGATCCCAGGCATAGGCGCTTCTGTTACTGTAGAGTTTGGGGCATGCTGCCACTCTCCTGGCATGCGAGCGTGTTCTTGTTCACCAAACCAGAAGCTTTCCAAACTCCATAGAGGTAATAGGGCCTAGATGAGAATCCACATTGAATGAGCAGTAGAGATATATATGAGAGATTTTTTTTTTCACTGAAAATATAATTATTTGGCATTTGATAAGGTTTAGACTTGAGTGTGTAGTAGTGATAGCATTAATAAACAGAAGCAGGCCAGTTCAATGTGGTGAGCTCTGGACATCTCGAATTCATAGAATGAATACATATATTAACCACAATCATTTGGGTGGTTAGGGCTCTTAACACATACTTCTGTGCTCTACTCCATTGTGCTTTTCTACCAATATCTGAAACTATCTTTTAAGAAAGAATCTTAGAAAGGTTGTACAACACCACTCCCTAAACTGGCATGTGGACATAGTATAGAGCAAGACAACAGAAACTGTACTTGACCTTTACTGTATCACAGAGATGGTCAATTGCTAAGAAAATGTCAAGAATATTTCATTGGCATTCTTTGTGAAATTGACATCTTATGTTAGCAGTATATGTATTAACAGTATTTTTGATAATGTGATCTCAAAGTTCAGATGAATCTTTATGGTAGAAAAGGTTAGAATAGCAATGCAAATGCAATGATTTGGGCTATATCTGTTCTTTCAACAATCATAATCATTAACAACAATTAAATACTTATTATATGCCCAGCACCATGCTAATATGATGTATGCAGTAACTCATTTAATTCTCATAGTAAACTCATGAGATAAATACAATTTTTATCAGGCCCATTTTATAGACAAGGGAGCTAATGCACAGAGATAAAGTAACCTGCACAGTTTCCCAGAGTTGGCAGGTTGGAGCAGGCTTCAAATCCAGGTGTTTCTGAGTCTAAAACATTTTCCATAACTCGTAGTAAGCTATATAATGATCACAACCATTTTATCTGATGGGACCTGGGATAACAAGCATTCTTTTTTACTGATGTCTTATTATTGTCCACTTTACCCTGTAACCACATTTTTCTGAGAATATCATTTATTTTATTTTCTAGAAAAAATAATTTACACTTAGTAACTTCCCACATAATGGAAAAGTGAAATGAGCAAAATTATATACATTTAAAAAATATTCGATTTTGAAATATATAAAGATGCTTTTATAGGCTACGAAAGAAGATTTTTAAAAAACTATTGTAGCTAACCTTTGCTTGGAAACATTAAAATAAATGATCACTGAAAGGATGATCTAAATAGATATTTTAGCTAGATACGCACTGAAAGTGCTCATTAATAAATCAAATTATTTTATTTAATTAAAAAGCATGCACAGCTTTTTAAAAATAAATTTAATTGAATTAAATACTTTCGATCATCTTCTAAAGTCCAACCTCAATAAAAAATACAACCCTGTAACTGCGATCACCATGTTTATTTTCCCAGAGATTCTCAGTGTTTTTTAACATTTGTAAGTCTCAATTCTAGAGGAATTGGGACCTAAGCATAAATTAGCAAGTAGCAATAACATAAATAGATATAACTTATCTATATGAAATAAAGAAGTGATGAATTAGTGATGATTTCCCTTTGTAGATGTGTCTATTTAAGAACTCTCAATTATAAAACAAAAATTAAATTAAAAAAAAATGAGCCTGAGTTTCATTACATGTAAAATGGGCAATAGAGATGATTCCTTCAGTTCCCGTCAATATGTATTGAATCCTCATGCATACACAAAATATGCATTTGAGGAATTCTTCAACTTAGCCTTATTCTTCTTGTGAAAAGCATTGTAAGGACAATTCTTTATCTAATAATTTAGAAATTATTTCTTAGAATAACTCAGGGGTTATGTATGGGTTTATGACAGTGCTCCCCAAATTTGCAGTTATAAGAATCATCCTAGTGTAATTCTTAGGTCCCTCACTCTGGAAATTTTCTTGTGAATTTCTATTATAATATAAGGTAAAGCTTATTACCAATGAAGTTTGGGAAATTAGAAACCAGCCCTGATAGAAAAAATTCTCCAATTTTCAGTATTAAAATGTGCCTTTGTGCTGAAAGAGGTGGGGGTGCCAATCCATATTTAAAAGCATCCTTGACCATTTTAGAAATGTCTTCTAAAACTTGAATGTGTTCCTCAGCTATTTTCCATGGAAATATAAAAGCTATAGTCACCTCTTGGAATAGAATATATTTAACCTCTTTGCTTTATGAATGAGGAAACAGGAGGGTAAGTGATTTGAGCAAGGATAGAATTAAATATATGGAGTAAAGGAACATTCATCAAAGTCATACTTATATCATTTAGTAATTCCTCAATGATGAACTGTCCATCAGCTAATGTTTACTCTAAAATATACTCTATTTCGGTTACAATTTTTTTTAAGCTAGGTACTCACCTGTTCTTTAAAATTAAATTATTTTTCTCTGATGATTCTAGCGTCCCTTTTGCTTGTCAGTAACAAAAGTTAGAGATTCTCTAAATCTCTCATATTATTTTCCCAACATCTCACCCTAGATTAACTGAGAAGCTGATGGGGGAAATGTATTAATGTTTATGGTGCCTAATAAAAACATTTAGAGGGGAAAAAAATACACAGAACAAGAATGAAAGCATTCTCAATAATGTGCAGAATTGGAGAAAGCTGGCCTAGGTGCTTTTCAAACACTGCCCTGCCATGCTATTGTCCTGGAGTACTGAAGCGGCTACCCAAACCAGCAGAGTGAGGAGCAGCAACACAGTTGATGCAACAAAACCATGCATAACTCAGTGTGCTGGAAGTACAAAGAGGAGTAAGGCAGCATTCTGGCCTTCAAGAGCTCACAGTCTGATGAGTAAGGTTATAGATTACTATACATAGGTATGTACACAGTACATTAATTTTAGAACATCATTTAAAATAGTCATACATTTTTTGATACTTTTCTTACTGACAGGTGGGATCTATGTCCTATCCCCTTAAATCTGGGATGGACTGTGACCACTTTATAAATGCAAGGGAAGCTTTGCTTTATTGTTCTGAGTCTAGTTTTAAAAGGACTGGCAGCTTTCTGCCTTAGTCTCTGGGAACTTTATGCTGCCATGTAAGAAACTATATTGCTCTGCTGGAGACACCACATGGAGAGCTGTTGAGATCACATGGAGAAAGAGAGCGGTCCTTCTGAGCCTTGACTTACAGACATATTCATTGAGGTGCCCAGCTTGTGAGTGAAACCATGTTAGATGCTCAAACTTGCCCAGCCACCAGTTGAGTATCACCAAGTAAATATGTGTTATATAAAGAAGCAGCCAGTTGAGCATTGCCCAAATTCCTGACCCACAAAATCATAAAATATAATAAAATGTTTGTCATTTTAAGCCACTAAGTTATGGGGTTGTTTGTTACACAGCAACATATAATCAGAAAAAAGGGGACTGATTAATTCTGTCTGATTCAGAAGTACTCTTTAAATGAGGTGAAATCCAAGTATGGTTTTGAAGGATAAACAAGAGGTTACCTAGGCAGCTAATGGAGAGAAGGCACTTCAGGTCAACGGAACAATACGAAATAAGACAACTTGAAAGAGTTTCTCAATATTTTAGAGGGGAAAAAAACAGGATAGAGGAATAAATTGGGGGTTAGGAATTAGGCTAGAGAAAGATGGATCCAAAAAAAGATCTTATATGTTAATCTCTTTATACTAGAAATATTTTTTTTAGGAAATGGTTAGGAAGTTATTTCAATAATCTAAAGAAAGATGGCAAAGGCTGAAATACAGCAGTGGAAATAAAGATTAAGTAATTTAAAATCTCGAATCATGTAAGGAATGAATTGGATAGATGTAGAAGAAAGGATTAAGAAAGAGTACTGATTAAATCTCAATTTTTGGATTTAGTGTCTAAATGAATGCTACCAATTAAAAAATGGAATAGGAAGAAAAGCTTTTTGCATTAGTGTATTTCAAGTCCATTTTTAAGTGTATTGACTATAAATATCTGTGATCTTCAAGGTGGAGAGAGATGTTTAGCCAGCAACAAGATGAAAAGAGTAACATTAGGGTTCTCTTTCTCTCTTTACACATATGAATACAGACACACATACATGCGTGCACACACACACGTAAAGATATTGAAATTGTGAGTGTGTAGGTGGTGATCAAAACAAAGCACAAAGATGAAACTATTCATAGAAAGCAAGTAAAGTGAGAATCAAGAATACAGGAGACAAAATAAAACAGATTATTAGGGGTGGAGAGAAGGGAACAATCAACATAATTAAGTTGAGAAGATCCAGTCTGCAAAATATGTCATGAAAGCTGTTGAAACTAGATTGTTTATTTTAATTGTTTAACACTCACTTTACCCTATCCACTCAATAATCTGGACTTTATTTCCGTGTAGTTGGTATTGAGCTGCTAATAATGTCTAAATGCTATGTAAATCTAAATAACTATGGATTTAAGTCTGGGAGGTGGCAAGACTATAAATATATATAAATACATTTTTTATATGTGTATATTTATTCTATACTGTTCACATAAATGCTTTTAAAATAGCCTTTTCACTGTTATAAAAGATGATCTACTTGTCTACCAAATTATTAAATGATTTTTTGCTTCTTTTCAGTTCAATACCACAAGCCAAAAGAAACACAAATAGTCAGAATTTGTTTTACTTTATAAAGTAACAGCTTGTTTCTAAGTTATAAAAATAAGTTAGAAAATTATCAAATTAATGCATATGACATTGAGAATTTTTCATAAATGAAGAGGGAATTTAGAAAAGAACTTGAACTGAATTTTATTTCATTGATTCATATTTCAGAATTATTTGCTTCTGTCATTCTCAATAAGAAATGAATATTTTGGTTGAAATTTTTTTCAACCAAATAAGTGTTACTAATAAGCAACTTGTTTGCTTTCATCTCCATGACTGGAAGAAGACTAAGCCATTTTGAAAGAGAATCTGCCATGACTTAAGATTTCATGTTTTACATTTTAGAGAGAAATATAATTTTTTTTTTGCTCATTTTGCTGGAGATCAGGATTTGGGAACAAAAACTTCCACTTTGTTTCTTATTTTTTTTCCTAAGACCTTCAATCTCCTTTAAACGGAATATGGTCAATTCCTAGTTGTGGAATAACCACAAGACAATTAGAAGTTAAATTGTTGAGCAGCCCGCATCTAATTAAAGTCTCTCCATTTTAACTATTTTATTTTTAGCATCTGAAGCAGTTTGTAGCTCTTCTAGGCTATAATCATGTTTATTTAAGAGTAGTGCAGTCCTCAGTGAGAAAATAAAATCCTACCAGAACTGCTATACTGAATAGAAGAAAACAGGGAGATGGGTGGTACATATGTTTAGTGTACTTTTCAGTTTATGATTTCCTACAATTTACTGTACAATATTTCAGCCTGAGTTCTAGGACTCGATGTCTGAACGGGTTTCCTTTCCAATCTCATGAACGTGTGTATCTATATTGATTGAAGCTTTTTACTTTTCAGAAAGTCAGAGCTTATAAAGTTCTGAAGACTCTAAGTTTTATTTTACAAGTCATCTTAAGGAGTCACAATGTCTAAAACTCTGTTTTTTTAAAATATACAGGAAAAACCAATATGAATAAAGATTTTCACCATATTATTTCCCAGAGAATAAGAACTATAACCTAGAAGAAGTTTTTGCCTATTCAGAAGGAGGACCTTCTGAATGTCATCATCACATCATATTAACAAACATTCCTTAAGTGGTGACTATATTCCAGCCTCTGACCTACATCCTTCATATGAATTTTCCTCTTTAATTGTGAGAACAACTCTATGTGTTAAATAATACTACGACCTCTCTCTCTCTCTCTTTTTTTTTTTTGAAAACTAATCAATGAACTGGGTTTCAAGTGGTTAAAATATGCTAGTTATTAATTGGTAGTCTTGTTTTGAATCCAGCAGTTAAATCTCATAATTTTACATTCTTAACCTTTCTATATATTATTTTTAATGTAAAGAGTATCAAAATGAACATTTTTTCAAGAGAGATATTTGAAAGAAAAATCTTGTTGTCAGTCGCTCTGTTTAAATGGAGGCAGCATAGAGAAATAGTTCACCATAGCTCTGTCTCTGGAGTCAAGTTCTCACCAGCAAGTACTATTACCTTAGAAGAATCCCATCCTTTGCTGTTCCATCATCTACCCAATGTGGATACTATGCCTACTTTGCTCCTGGGTTGTAGTGAGGATTAAATAAAGCATAAAGTATAATTAAATACTTAGCATGCTGCTCAGAGCTTAAAGTTTTTCAATTAACTTTCAAATGTTATTATTTTGTGTAAGTGTTACTACTACTATCATTATATATTTGAGATGGTAAGAGCATGCCACAATTCAATTTGGCTCACCAATCACTGTGGAATCATTAGTATTCCTGATCTGTGATAGGTATCTATTAGACAAATATACATTTGCTTTTCCAGTTTGGAGAGACAAAAGGATATTTTTAAAAAATAATTAAAGAAAATTCTAAAGATGGTATTTGGGAACTGCTAATTGAACATAAGCTAAATATAGTAAAAGTGGTAAGTGGTCAGGAATGAGATATTATCATGAAAGGTGTCATCGAAGTGATCGAATCTAGGATGAGGTGAAAAAGACAGCTAACTTCTGGAGTAGTGGTCAGATGATAAAATTAACCATGAATTTGTTTTGTTATTAAAAAAACCTTTAAAATGCCATAAATAATATTAGACTTCGCATCAAAGAGTTGATGAATAACTGTAGATACTGGAGTAGAGGAATGATATAAGAAAACTGGTGTTAGAAAAGCAGATTACACAGGAATCTGCTTGTAGAAGGAATGCCTTGTAGAAGAAACATCAGCTTAGGAGAGGTTTAGAAAATCAAGTCTGGTTTGATAAGAGTCTAGAACTATTACAGTGATAGCAGGAATGAAGATGTGTTAGGTTTCTGACTGACCCAGAAGGATGACTCTGCTGGTGGAATTTCAAGCTAGAAGAAAGCAAAGGCATTTAAGTGTGGAGCTCTTTTGGTGTTCCCTATATTATTTCCTCAAATGTGACTGGATAAGTGGACACTCTACCTAGTTTGAGAGATTATATACAGACTTTTTCTTAAACAAAATCATTTTTATTTTCTGCTATCAGCTCTTTCTCATCTCTGCAAGGTTTTGCAGATAAGAATATTCCTCTATTACTAATATCCTATAGTGAAGTGAAGCTATTATAAGCCTGGGTTCATGTGAATCAGAATTCTTTATTGCACTTACAAAAAAAATTCATATTTCTGGGCTCTACTCCATGCTTATTACATCAGAATTTCTGGCAATGGTCTCTGAGAGTCCATAATTTTAACATGCTCCCCAAGTTACTCTTATACATGACGGAGTTTAAGAGCCACTGTTTTTTGGAGATGAGTTTAGAAGAGAAGAGGATCATACCTATGCCCCTACATTAGCCTGTGTGCTTATCAAACATAACCTATCAATTTGCTCTAACCACAAAAATTTTTTGTTGCTTTAAAGAACAAATCATTTATATTTATCTTAACAGGTCTGTGAGCAGATTAGGGTTTGGCAAATCTTGGCTAGGCTGGGCTGGGCAAAAATTTTGACTTCTGGTCCAGTTGAGTCAGCTCCATGTGTCTCATTCTGAAATATTTTTATGGCAATGGCAGGAATGCAAACACATTTCTATCTTCTGCTTTACTCAAGTCCACTTGGGCTTGCCCATGTGACCTTGGCCAAAGCAAGTCACATGGGCAAGCCCAAAAGTCAAGAAGTAAGGAATTATGCTCCACCTGCCATGAAGCTATGGCAAGGGTATAATTTATAATAACACTAGAGGGGAATGATAATTTGGGTCCAATAAATCAATCCACCACAGTTAAGATTATGTTTTAATCAGGCTTGTACTCACACTTTTCAAGTGATTCCTTGGCACATAGAGCTGATTGTAAAAAGCACTTTTTGAACTGAATAGTATAGCTGTTATTTCCATCAACAATGTGGCAGAAAAGAAATGGTGGGAGAGGTAACATCAAAATGGCATGTGAGCAGGAGATATTCATGACACACTGTGCATGTTGATATCTAGTATGAGTCTTAGAATTTATGTGTAAAATCTTAACCTATCTTATTTTAAAATTTTTATCTTTAGTTGTGGTAAAACACATATAAAATTCACCATCTTAACCATTTTTTCAAATGGGCAGTTCAATAGTGTTAAGTACACTCACATTGTTATACGACCAATCTCAAGAATCCTTCCATCTTGTAAACTGAAACTCTGTACCCATTAAACAAGAATCCCCCAGTCACCTTTCCCCCAGCCATTATTCTACTTTCTGTCTCCATGAACTTAACTACTTTAGGTAAATTATATAAGTAAACCATAGAGTATTTGTCTTTTTGTGACTGGATTATTTTACTTAGTGTACTGCTTTCAATGTTTATCAATGCTGTAACATATACCAGAATTTCCTTCTTTTTTAAAGCCGAATAATATTCCATTGAAAGTATATACCACATTTTGTTTATGCAATTCACTGTTGATGGACACAGGTTGTTTCTATCTTTTGGCTATTATGAATAATGCTGCTATAAACATGGATATACAAGTTGCCTTATTTCCTATATTTGCATTATGTATTGCAGCCAGACTGTGCCACTTACTGTCATTTAAATAGTTTCCCTTCATACTATTATAAACAAAACAACAAAAACACTAATAAATTTTAGAACACCTGTTGGCAAATTATAATCTGTGGGCCAACTCCAACCCACTGCCCATTTTTGTAAAGTAGAAGAATTCCTTTTACATTTCTAAATGGTTGAAAAAGATGAAAAAAAAAAGAACGTTTCACAACATGAAAATTATATGAAATTCAAATTTCAATGTCTATAAATAAAGTTTTATTGGAATACAGCAACACATATTCAGTTATTTACTATGGCTTGTTTTTCACTACAAAAAGCCACAAAAGTGGTTGCAACAGAGACAGTATGACCTGCAAAGCCTAAATACTACTATCCGTCCCTTTACAGAAAAAGTTTGTGAATTCCTGCTTTTGGAGTCAGTCACAAGTAGAAAAGAACAGCTTAGAAATAAGTCAGACAGAGAAAGACAAATACCAGCTTAGAACAGCTCATTGACGTAGCATTTTAGTAAAATACTATTTTGACAGACTCATAGTGAATCTGAAAAAAGTATTTCTAGTTCTGTGACATTTCATTAAAGTCAAGTATGTGAGGTCACTTGTATAAATGCATATTTCATTAAACTAAATGGTCTTGTGACATAATGCCCTCTGAAAATATCACCATGGTTCTAGAACATTCATTCAGCTGGAGCTGTTAGAATGGAATGGATACCATGACTGCCTGAGGAGAGCGTGGGGGCGGGAGAAGAGACTCTGAACAAGCTTCGAATGAGAAAAACCTGGGGCCTGAGAGCTTCAAATGTGATCTCAGACTGTGGAAAGGAGTATTATTACAGCAGTAGTTCTCAGTTTGCTTTCTTTTTTTTTTTTTTTTTCCCAACAGTCACACAGGAAACGTAAATTGCCAAATATGTCATTCAGAATATCCACGGCATTTTATGAATTAGTTATAATTAGTTATCCTTAACTATGTGCCGACGTGCTAAACTCCTCACATGCAAGTATTGTCTCACTTTATACTATCCCTAAAGCCTATAAAGATAGGTGTTATCTATTATTTTTCCTATTTATCAGTGAGAAAACTAATGCATAGTGAGTTCACATAACCATTCAAAGGTGGAGTTTGGGTTTTAATTTGTGCCAGGCAGAATGCATGCTGGTGCTTTAACTACAAGGACTAGGGATCTATGACTTCACCAGCCTCCTCAGGTGATTCCGACAGGGCCAGACCCACAATGGTCTGTTAATACAAGAGCAGCTGCAAAACAATGAAGCAACCTCTAGAAATAGAACACAGCTGGATCAGTCTGTAACAACAAACTGGTCTCACCCAGAGATTTCTTCAAACAGTAATAAAATGAATCTGTGCTTGCGAATAAATTGTCAAAAAAACAAAGCAGGGAAGAGAACATACTGGGGACTGGGTGGGTGGAGGCTTTGAGACCATAGAGTTTGGCATGCAATCTCAGTGACCCCACCTAACCTTGTCTGAGGAGATTAGGTGTTAAGGATTTTTAGCGTCATCATTCCATGATTCCAAGGTCCCCCACTCTTTACTGGTCTATTCCTTTGTTTTCACTTTTTGCCAAGGTCTACCTACCCAGGAATTTATTTCACACAATTCCCGATGATCTTCAGTTGTTCTATAGTCATTTCACATCTTCAAACCTCTCTCCATTAAGCTTCTCGAATAAAATGTTAAGCCTTGTGAAGGACAGAAAGTTTATTTTCTAAGCTTTTGGAAACTCTATTCCTTTCCTCTCTCCTCTCCTTTCAGCGTCCCTCCTTGTAATCTTCAAATTATGGGATATTGATGGCTTCAAATACTTTATAGTACTCCACGGACTTAAACACCCATCTACTCAAGTCCTGTGGTATAGTTAGCCAACCAACTCTAAGGCAATACTTGTCCCTGTAAAATTTCTCTGAAATTATTCTGTCTTCTTGCTCAGGCACTCTTCTCCTAGCATTTGCAATGGCCTCCTAAACTATCTTTCCCCTCTTGTTTAAATTTTATTCTAGTCTACTCATCCTAGATATTGATGTCAAAGTACTCTCTAAAGCTTATCACTCAACCAAGTTCTACCTTAGTTGCTATGTTAAATATCTTGTTTTAATGTACTTCTCTTTATTGCACCTCACAGATAATTTGCATTTTTTTTTTTTTTTTTTTTTTTACAAATTGAAGGTAAGATATTCCACCAGCAAAAAGATTGCGGCTAGGCTGATTGCCACATTTGCTTTATTGTGGTGGTCTGAAACTGAACCCACAGTATCTCAGATGTACAAACTTGTGATCTCTATAGTAGGATGTGGCAGGCAATATAGCTTCACTCTTAAGAGCATATGCTTTGGACTCAAATGCTTATGATTGAATCCTGGTTCTATTATTTAACTGCTGTGAGACTTGAGCAAGTTGCTTAATGTCTCTGAACTTCAATTTCTTTACCTGTAAAATGAAGCTAATAACTACCTTCTTTATAGGACAGTTATGGGAATTCAATGTGAATTCATAGGAAATCTTAATTACCAGTGCTCACCATTATTATCAGCATCATTATGGCTCTGACATAGTGAATAGATTTATATTCTGAGCTCCTTATAGTCATTTCTGAAAATCTAGCGAAATGCAGTCCTGGTGTCCCCCAATAAGACCAACACTTCTGTTTCCTATACTTTAGGCTGCCTGTGGCTGAATGTCTTTCCTCAGCGCCCCCATGAGCATGTCCAAGATCTTACCAATTCTTCTAGAAGGCCATATCTTCTAAGAGGCCATTGCAGATCTTTCGTAGTGGATATAAATTTCCCTCCTTTACAGGATTTTTAAAAAACTTCTCTTAAGAAAGTAGTTTGTAATAACTGGTAATCTATAAAATTTATTAGATGTCTGCAAACAATGGAAAGGAGGATTGAGGTGATACTATTCAAAATTTTAATTTTTCTGATTCCGAAAAAGAAGAACAAAAGAAATATTGTGTCTAATTCTTGGTATTAATCAGGACTTTTGTTGTAGGCAAAAAAAAAATTTAAATAAGGAAAGGAGAATTTTTATCATAGGGTTTTAGGAGTGCATCATACAACATAGTCCTCAAATAGGGAGTAGGAGCAAAATTTTTAAAAATTACAAGCTCTCTCTCTCTTTTTCATACATAGAGTTCAACAGCCCCTACTGATATATTGCATAGTTCCAGTAAAATGCAGAGATTAACTCACTCCAGCTGGGACTTAATTGCAAATATTTGGAAATAGAATCCAGTTGGCCAGGTTTGGATCTAAAGCCTATCCCAAATTCCAGATCCCATCACCATCCATGTAGGAAAGGTCTCACCCCTGCAGGTCAAGGGATAGTCCCCAGAGGAGGGAGCAGTTATTGTGAACTGGGCTGATGGTAAAAGGTGTCTACTAAACTTTTCAGCTAATCTTGTCAATTAATAGACATCATTAGTAATATCTATAGTAATAGTGTTTTATTCCATGTTTCACACATTTTGAAGGTGGAAAAAACTAACCATAGGTTTAATATTTAAATTAATAGAAGTTCTGTTCTCAATTTATGATAAAAAATAAGATGCTTCACAAAATAAGGTGTTTAAGTGATACTAAATAAATGATAGGACAGTTCCTAAAAAAAAGTTACGGGTTTTACGCTGATGATTCTGTATCATGACCCAACCCATCTCTGGAACTGTGCAAATGCATCTTTGCAGACAGGCTGTATAGTAAAAGCTAGTTTACTAAAAACTCTGTAAAACATTGGGGAACAAGAAGCACTAGTTTGCTACCCCATTAACACAGTATAATAATACATTCCACAAATTGCATCCCAGCATACCCACAGCTCTAGCACCTTGGGAGCATCTCACCAACAGTGGTAGTATTTAGTTGAGAGACTTAAGTGCTCAATGGAAGCCTGTATCAGGAGCTACAGGAGGCAGTGGGCCTTGCTCATCTGATGTAGAAGTACTTAGAAGGAGGAGAAGACACATTCAGCAAAAGCTTCTGAGCCCTAAGGCAGCTAACAGATCTGAAAATCATAGCATTATGGCTCCAGTAGTTATCACATGGTAGTTGATTTATTTGAGAGTAGACACGAAACTATAACCCTTCATTTGTCAAAAGTACTTAAGGGAAAAATTGAGGGTAACATAAGTTGAATTTATGACCAATATGTATTTACAGAGGGAAGCTTAGGAAAAATTATATTATTATTTCATATTTTCATTCTAAGAAATGGAAATATCTGCATTATATAGAACTTAAAGTTGTAATGGAACCCCCAAATACCATTTGCATAGGTGTAAACAATCCAGATCTAGACAACTAAGCAATATCATAAAAATACCATAGTATTTTTAACAGCAGCCATTACCATCTCCTATTTTGTCCCAAGACAATTGCTGGTTGTATTTTTTGGAATCGACAGGGCAGTTATCAAGTCTAGAAATACAGGTAAATACATAATGCATGGTTCATTGGTAATGCATTCCCATCAATACCGGATAAACTATGCTTGCAGACTTTACAGCCACCTTTTTTCTATTCCCTATCTTTTGGGCATTATGAAAACTGCCTATACAATCCTTTCCCTATTCTTTTATTCTACAACTTATCACACTGAATTATCCCTGGTTATCAATTCTTCGCCTCTCACTTACAGCAAATTTCTTATAGGCAAGGTTTTTTCTTATTTACTGTTGATTTAAAACACACACACACTCACATCCTAAATTAGTGTTTCCCAAACTTTGTATTTCTCTATGGATATTTCTTCTCCCCCACCTCCGCCCCTCTCTGAACTTCTGTTGGGCAGCCCCTACCCTATGGCGCTGGCTCTCACTGTGCTCTAATTCTCAGTCACAATGGCTTCCTGCCATTCTTTCCTACTGAGGGATATTTCTCAACATTCCTCAGCGGTTCCTTAACTCTGCCCACAACTCTATGACTAGCCTCTTCATTAAATTATTTTCAGTCAAACCCCTGTGTGTGGAATTTAGTTTCCAGCTGGCACCTTCTCTGAAACAGATTGGCTTTGCTTTTTCTCTATTGAGTATTTGAATATATGACTCACCTTTTCCCCCAATTTGTAATATATTTTAATATTTAGCATACTCAAAATTTCTACTATCAGCCCAAAAGATCAGTTCCAGGTTGAAAAAGAGAGAGAGAGAAAGAAAGAGAGAGAGAGAGATTTTCAACTACCTTACTCTAGAATTTGAAACATATTTGTGCTCA
>NW_011888849.1:7242880-7247715 GCF_000151845.1 Pteropus vampyrus | reverse complement strand
TCTGGCAAAGATCATCAGTGGACATTAAAATCCATAGCCTGAGAAGTGGTTGGGAACAGGATATTCACATGGTTTCAAGTTATTGCCTCTAAGGCTACTTATTGATCATGAAGGGGAAAAGGTGACTTTATAAGGGGAAGATGTAGTGGACACCACTTTAACCAAGTAACTAAATTTCACATCATCAACAAAAGAACAGACTGATCTTATGGGCCTCCTGATGTGATACAATTGGAAATGACCCTGCCTATGTAGTAAACTTGCCAAAATTGTTTAATCAGAAATCATCACAAGTAAATGATCAGATTAAACAAATTATGGTGCATGTGTTGATTGACCTGGCCTCTTCTTAAATGTTTCCTTAAAAGTGTCAAGAAAAAAAAAAAAAGTGAAGCAACTTCTCCATTAAAGAGACTAAAGAAACATAACAACCAAATGAAATGTATGAGTTTTTAAATTAGATTCAAGATTAAAAGGAAAAGTGATAAAAGGCATTTAGGGGCAGCTGGGGAAATTTGACTATAGAGTGCATATTAGATAATATTACTTACCTAGATTAATTTTATTCAGTTTGATAATGCCATTCTGGTTATAAAGGAGAATGTTTTCATTATGAGGAAATATCTGAAGAATTTGAGGTGAGGGGGCATGTTATAATGTCTGCGATTTACTTTAAAATGCTTCAACAAAATATACACAGAAAAGAGAAATCAAATTGTAAAATGTTTACAGTTATGAATACAGGTGAATGATATTCAAAATTTTAAAAGTTGGAGAGAAATTATAGAGTCAAAGTGAATATTTTCAAACAGGAGTATTAGCAACATTTTGAAGTTAATTTCAGAAAAAAAACCTCACAAAACTAAAGGGAAATAGATTAATATCTTTTTAGATTAACATTTTGAAAATCACATTTAGCTAGTATTTACTGAGTACTTGCTATGTTCCAGAACTACGATAGGTACTTCATAAACAGAGTTAGGGTACAGGTTACTTAAACTCTGTGACATTCTTTTGTGATAGGTACTATTGTTCTCCTTATAAGAATGAGGAAAATAAAGTTTAGAGAACTTAAGTAACTTGCCTGAGGTCCAAAGCTAGTATGTGATAAAGCTGGAGTCAGATTTCAGTCCAGAGCCTTGAAATGTGTCTCTGGTTGATTGTATCAGATGAGAAAGGCTGGTTAAGGTCTTAAGCCTTGGATTCTTGACTTAAGCTGCTTCTGTCTACTATTGACTAGTCTGATCTCGGGCAAGTTATTAAAATAAGCATGGTAATGATAATACCTACACTGTAGATTAGTTTGGAAGAACTAAATCCATTGAAAACCCTTAGAATAGTACCTAGCATGCGGTAAAGGCTTGATAAACATTAGCTAGCAATTAGCAAGAACCAAGAGCACTGTTTTCACATGTTATCTCTTTCTTATGCATTTTGTACAACAATCATGCAAGATAGGTTCTTCCTTTCCTTTTTTATAGCTGCTAAAAGGAGATGAAAGTTACCACAAGTAGAACCAAAATTTAAACCTAGGTCTCTGTAACACCAAAATCCACGTTCTTTCTGCTACACCACATAGAATTCTCCAAGTACATTATCACCCTAGCACGTTCCTTTAAGTTCTAATTATTATTATTTTTTTTTTTCATTTTGTGAAATAAAAGAAGTTCATTACAGTTACACCTCAGATCATCTTTCCTTTACTATACAACAAAGGGTGATCCATAAACCTGCTCTTTGTTTTTAGTTCAAGAGAATTATCTTTCACAATAATATAGGAGTTATTATGAGATTTTATAAGTAAAAATTATAGTAGGAATTAACAATTTTTAGAATAGCTAGTTCTGGTTTAAATTTTAAATCTAGGAATATGTAGCATCCATTAAAATGCTTTTAACTTAGAAGCGTTTGAAAGCAACTTAGCAGCATTTATTTTATAAACTTAATAATGAAGGCCAAATAACAATCAAGATTAGAGCCTATAATTGGAAGTTCAAGGTTATCACTAAACATACTTACATCATTGAAATTTAAAATACAGCAACAGAATCAATAAATGTTTTGGAGATACTCTTTTAGCTGTGAAATTCATGACATTAGAATCTGTGAACTTGTTGGAGTTTATTTGCATAAGTGTGGTCTGACCCACAAGACTCCATTCGCTGAAAAATATGAGTGTTTCATTGTGATTTTTCTCAAACAAATAGGACAGTTTATAAACTTTTCTTTTCTTTTAGTTTCCATGGCAATATTTGATAACCTGATTTTAGCATTTTATATCTAAGAGCTGTTGCTTCTTATTGAAGCAGAGAGATAAGAAAGGCTTAAAAATGAGATTTAAGAATCAGCATGTTATTTATTAGGACATCAGTGTCAGTTACTTTTAAAAATACTGATAATAGCAATTGAAACCTTTTATATTTGGTGACTTGATGCTTCATTCAATAGAATCAACACATATATTCCATCTAATATATTCTGGGCATTTATCATCTTATATATGGGTCATCGGAAATTGAAATAATAAGGGCCAAATAATGAAGATGACTGTAAGATTATGATACCATTGACAGTAAATCACTGATTAGAAGCCATTCTTATTTCAAAAGCTTTCTCCCATTTTTAAATTTTCTGAGTTTAATTTTTAGGATAATTAATCAAGTAAAAATATCTGTAACAATAATAATTATTATTACAATGGTTTGTATACAACTGTTAGTCAAGAAATGAAAAAGAAATGCAAATGAATGTCAGAAGTTACCAAAATATTAGTCAAATGTTACAGAAATCAATCACAATAAAGGGCTTACGATTACACAATTATTTTCTTGGAAACTAACCATTTGCCATTAATAAAAGAAAATGTTCAATGTATTCTTAAGGCACTTTTTTTACTACTTCTTTTCCCCTATTCCCAGTTTTTGGTTTTTGTTTTTAAATAATGTTTTGTCTCTCCTGCTTTACCGTCTCTCTCGTTCCCTTCCCTCTTGCTCTTGTTCTTCAGTGACATTCTGCTCAGCAGATGTCCCCAGCCCTCCTTTCTTGTCTGTCTGAACCAGAGCATGTTATCCCACCACAGCCTTGATTCAGATCTCAGTGCCCCTTTCTTCATTCCCAGGACCTCTTTCTTCAGAGATTGAAATTCTGCTAGCAATTAGCACGCTACACAACTTTTTTTTTTTTTTTTAAGAGAGATTGTCTGTAAGATTAGAATGTTTCTATTAATTCTGGGGAAAAAAAATAACAATTGCTTGATCAGTTCTTACAGGAAGCAAGCTATTGTAACATTTTTAAATGTCATTTTTTAAGTGTCCAACTTATTTGCCACTGGGAGAGATCTTTTGAATGTTATTACCTTTAATACCTGTGTCATTTATTTCCCAGGGAATTTTAAGAATTTATACCTTCTTTAATCTACATATTCTTTTCTTTGCTTTGTATAAAAATTAATAAAAGTCCAAAGCATGTCTAATTAACTTCTTATGAATTTACCTCTCATAGGAATTTTCTGGGAGATTTACTTAAAATGCAGATCTCATGTCCTCCTACCCAGATATTGCAGTTCACCCAAAGATTAAGTAGTTTACATTTTATGTACGCATCTTAGTGATTCTGATGCAGGCAGCCCACTTGAAGGAACACATGTCATTAACAAGATCATAAAATCTAGACAAACATCATCAATTTGTTGCTTTAGCAAACTGTGCATTGGTTCCTGGTAGAAATTTGAAAATCCATCCAAGGAGATTTATATTAATCAGAATGCTGGTGTGGAGACCAACAACCATAAAAGAGATTAGAGAGTTCAATTCTGTAATGAAGACAGACAAGAAATATGAATGAGAAATAAATACTCTAAATACAGTTAACCATTAACAAACAGTGAAAAGCAAATTAAAACAATATGTGAGCTATATCATCCATTTATTTCTTAAAAATTAAAGCTTGGTAGTATCTACCACTAGGAAAAATACAAGGAATTGAATCCCCCTGGAAACATCAATAGTAGAAATATAAGATGGCAGAGACTATTGGAAAGCAATCAGCAATAGCTATCTACTGTTAAAGTTAAAATCTTTTTGAAGCAAAACTTGTATATATGTGCAAAGAAATATACAAGAACATTTAGCATTGCATTGCTTAGAAGAATGAAAAATGAGAAGCATGTCATCAATAAAGAGGAAAATGATTACCAACCTAAGAATATCTGTGCTGTAGAATACTATAAAATCTTTCTAGAAGAATGTAGCAAGTGTTCATGTATTTCATTTTGAATTCTCTCCAAGACAGATTTAGTGGATTAAAAAGAAATAAAAAACAATTGATATAGAACTGTCCCTCTTATACAAGAAGGATAGGTATAAAACACTTAATAGCTATGATTAGATAAGTGAAAGGATTGGGAGAAGCGGACAGAAATCATGAAGGAAGTCTTTCAACATATTTTTTCAACTTTTTTACAACAAAAAAATTCATGCATCACTTTTGAATTAAAATAAAAGAACATGAAGAAAACAAGCAACTAAGTCCAAAAATAAGCTGGTTTTAAACTATAGCAAAGCTTCACTAATTCTTAGGACCTGGGAGGGGTTCGTTTATGGGGCATTTTTTCAATGTGCTTTACTCTTGATCTTTGCAAGAGTAGTATCTCTTATAAACTAAGTATTAATAAAGAAAATAAAGCATATCAATAAAAATTTAATCAATAGAAGGTCAGCTCTATATAAAAATGTATCATTATCAGAAAGAGAAATTTTTTCCAGAAGAATTATTGGTAAAATGTTTGGCTGTAGATATGAAAATAACAAGGGAACTTACAACTAAAAATTAGTATG
>NW_011888849.1:7240138-7242830 GCF_000151845.1 Pteropus vampyrus | reverse complement strand
AAAAAATAACAATTGCTTGATCAGTTCTTACAGGAAGCAAGCTATTGTAACATTTTTAAATGTCATTTTTTAAGTGTCCAACTTATTTGCCACTGGGAGAGATCTTTTGAATGTTATTACCTTTAATACCTGTGTCATTTATTTCCCAGGGAATTTTAAGAATTTACACCTTCTTTAATCTACATATTCTTTTCTTTGCTTTGTATAAAAATTAATAAAAGTCCAAAGCATGTCTAATTAACTTCTTATGAATTTACCTCTCATAGGAATTTTCTGGGAGATTTACTTAAAATGCAGATCTCATGTCATCCTACCCAGATATTGCAGTTCACCCAAAGATTAAGTAGTTTACATTTTATGTACGCATCTTAGTGATTCTGATGCAGGCAGCCCACTTGAAGGAACACATGTCATTAACAAGATCATAAAATCTAGACAAACATCATCAATTTGTTGCTTTAGCAAACTGTGCATTGGTTCCTGGTAGAAATTTGAAAATCCATCCAAGGAGATTTATATTAATCAGAATGCTGGTGTGGAGACCAACAACCATAAAAGAGATTAGAGAGTTCAATTCTGTAATGAAGACAGACAAGAAATATGAATGAGAAATAAATACTCTAAATACAGTTAACCATTAACAAACAGTGAAAAGCAAATTAAAACAATATGTGAGCTATATCATCCATTTATTTCTTAAAAATTAAAGCTTGGTAGTATCTACCACTAGGAAAAATACAAGGAATTGAATCCCCCTGGAAACATCAATAGTAGAAATATAAGATGGCAGAGACTATTGGAAAGCAATCAGCAATAGCTATCTACTGTTAAAGTTAAAATCTTTTTGAAGCAAAACTTGTATATATGTGCAAAGAAATATACAAGAACATTTAGCATTGCATTGCTTAGAAGAATGAAAAATGAGAAGCATGTCATCAATAAAGAGGAAAATGATTACCAACCTAAGAATATCTGTGCTGTAGAATACTATAAAATCTTTCTAGAAGAATGTAGCAAGTGTTCATGTATTTCATTTTGAATTCTCTCCAAGACAGATTTAGTGGATTAAAAAGAAATAAAAAACAATTGATATAGAACTGTCCCTCTTATACAAGAAGGATAGGTATAAAACACTTAATAGCTATGATTAGATAAGTGAAAGGATTGGGAGAAGCGGACAGAAATCATGAAGGAAGTCTTTCAACATATTTTTTCAACTTTTTTACAACAAAAAAATTCATGCATCACTTTTGAATTAAAATAAAAGAACATGAAGAAAATAAGCAACTAAGTCCAAAAATAAGCTGGTTTTAAACTATAGCAAAGCTTCACTAATTCTTAGGACCTGGGAGGGGTTCGTTTATGGGGCATTTTTTCAATGTGCTTTACTCTTGATCTTTGCAAGAGTAGTATCTCTTATAAACTAAGTATTAATAAAGAAAATAAAGCATATCAATAAAAATTTAATCAATAGAAGGTCAGCTCTCTATAAAAATGTATCATTATCAGAAAGAGAAATTTTTTCCAGAAGAATTATTGGTAAAATGTTTGGCTGTAGATATGAAAATAACAAGGGAACTTACAACTAAAAATTAGTATGCTTTTTTGGGATAGTATAGCTGCCTCTTAAATTTTCTTCCATTTTGGTTTCCATTGTTATAATGGTATTTATTCAATAACTACTCTAAAAGTCTAGCTCAGCCCAGAATTTTTATTTCATCAAAACCATTTGAAAACAATGATTTTAGTCTGAATTCTTTTCGCTTTAAGAAATTCCACAGATTAAAAAGTCATTTTAAATTCAGTAAAATATGTCTAGAATTACAAAGTCTAAATCAGTAAAACCTAGTTTAATAGAGTTGCACTATAACTTGCATCATTATTCCTAATTAAAGATTTGACTTTAAATCATTGCTCATTCTCAGGATAGAGACAAGCTTGTATTCTCATTACAAGTTCATTGGTGGTTTTCACATTCTAATATTATTTATGGTCAGAATCAACAGCAAGTATAGTTGTCTGGATATGCTTTACACTTTATTTTTTTAATTTGTTTGTATAACTGGATAAACAGTTGTCAGATTGTGCTCTGGCATCTTCTGCACTCTGGTAAATACATATCCTATAGCGTTTCCATGGTGCAAACCCCAAGCCCACTCTACACTAACAGTAAATGCAGTAAGTTGATATTACATACCCAACAGTTTGCCTAAGTTGACAATTTCCTCCTACCATGCACTCTCACTGAAAAGCAAAACCAGCCAAATATTCATAAATATATTCAAGATCAAAGACAGAGAAAGTCAGCACTGGAAGAGGAAACCAATATCAGATTCCACTTCCTAGAAGAATTCTTCATCTTTGCAGCATATTGGAATTGCCTGGGGAGCCTAAAAAAAACTCCCAAAGCCCAAGCTTCACTCCATTTCAATTGCATTATAATCTCTGTGGGTGGGACATGGGCATCAGTATAGGTATACTTTGTTTTATTGTGCTTCACTTTATTGCACTCCACAGAATTGTTTTGTTTGTTTGTTTGTTTTACAAATTTAAGGCAAGACCTTCTAACAGAAAAAAAGATTACAACCCTGTTGCAGTTCTTGCTTTATTGTGATGATCTAGAACCAAACTCACAATATCGCCAAGGTATGCATGTAGTGTTCAGAGCAGCCCAGGTGATTCAATAAGCAAC
>NW_011888849.1:7237062-7240088 GCF_000151845.1 Pteropus vampyrus | reverse complement strand
CATATTGGAATTGCCTGGGGAGCCTAAAAAAAACTCCCAAAGCCCAAGCTTCACTCCATTTCAATTGCATTATAATCTCTGTGGGTGGGACATGGTCATCAGTATAGGTATACTTTGTTTTATTGTGCTTCACTTTATTGCACTCCACAGAATTGTTTTGTTTGTTTGTTTGTTTGTTTGTTTGTTTTACAAATTTAAGGCAAGAACTTCTAACAGAAAAAAAGATTACAGCCCTGTTGCAATTCTTGCTTTATTGTGATGATCTAGAACCAAACTCACAATATCGCCAAGGTATGCATGTAGTGTTCAGAGCAGCCCAGGTGATTCAATAAGCAACTAAGACTGAGAACCAGAGTCCTAGAGAACAGTAATGGCTCTCAAAGCCACAACAGCAGCAGCCACAGCAAATCAGAACATCCAGTGATAGTGCAGGGTAAAAGGAGCCACACGCATCTCTTCAGATTAATGGGGCAGTTGGTGTTTTGTTTAAAAGAAAAGGGAGAAAAAGTAAGATTTAGTGCACTAAATGAAGGACCACAATTCTTTGACACCTGTGCCTTTCACTGGGCATGAAATAATTAGAAATTAGGGCCCTCGTTTGTATTTTTTTTCTCCTCAAACAAGATCAAGGTTCAGTCATTTAAGTTAGAGTCCAAAGTATTAGAAAACACTGGAGATCTGCTTAAGCAGGTGATTTACTGTTTTTCTTTCTTTGGCACTTAAACAACTTTTTACATACTACTCTCTGCATCTTTTACAACAGATCTATGTCACCTGGCAGCCACTTTCAAGGCTTTCATGGCGATGAACTATGTGTCTGCACATTAATTAAGAAAAAAGAGAGAGAGAAACCTGAAAGGCCTATGGCCACAGTAGCTGTTTAAAAACATGCCATTAGAACACTGACTTCAGTCATTTTTAAGACAATAAGCTCTTCAGAAGTTCAATGGCTTTTAAATGTCTGTTTAGATACAGAAATCTTTTTTTTTTTTTTTTTTTTGTGACCCAGGAGCTGAAATGTAGGGACCAGAGGCGGGGGGGGGAGTGCCCCCCCCTAACCTTTCTCAGAAGCAGTGGGAGGCATCCTTTGCTTCAGCAGAGGCCAGGGGGATAGCTCATATAATCCTTTAAATTCTCACTTTCCACACTGAATAGGAACAACCTGATTTGGCTTGAGGGAGTAATCAAGAAATATTTAAACGCGAGGGTATGTGTGTGGGTGAGGGGAAGTGAGATTCTAAGGAAAGACCTGTGATTCAAGAAATGAGAAGGGTGAGGTATATCCCAGCCAGCCTAGCTTTTTCAGGTCCCTCTTCCTCTTCTTCACCCCAGCTTTCCCAGTCCCACCCAGTTCCTTCCTCTTCTTCTTTTGCTGGTGCTCCCACCCGGAGTCCCAAGAACCAGCGTCTGGTCGTGTAAATGTACCAGCACCTCACTGCAAGGCCTTTGGTAAGTCTTCAAACATTGGTGGATCTCCGTTTTTCTGTCTGTGAACTCAGAGGTCAACTCAGTTTTTTTTAACCTGCCAGCTGGGGTTTGGTCTGGTGGATTGGAAAGTGAGGAGGGCACTTTATTTTAGCTATTATGAAATTACTTCAGTCTGTAAGCATTTTTTCTAAACTTGTTATTTGCAATACTCAGTAGTGGCATTAGACATTGAGTGGCCTTAAACCCTAGCTTTCTACCTTTGCATATGATTGACTATGAATGAAAGTGTTAACTTGTTACTTACTTTCTCCATCTCACCCCAGGCCTTGTTATCCTGTAACAAACATAATTTGTCAGAGGTAGAGATTTTATTATAAATTTTCTGAGTCAGTGTAATAATTGGTCATCAGAAATACCTTGTGTGGTTTAAGGAGGCTTTGTGGGGGTGGTGGGCTTCTCACCTGAGTTGAGACTCAGGTCAGTTTGGACTACCTGTTTTGAAATTCTGCTGAAAATGACTAGGGTCTGATTTCGTAGCTTGTTTAAAAAGATTTTTTTTAAAACTAAATTTGATTGCTATTAGAAGACAACCATATACTGTAATCGTTTTGATTTGGTTGAAGAAACACTGAGTGATAACATTCAGTCTTTTTATCTGTGTTCAGATCTCTTATTCAGGTAATGCAGTTTGGGTTAATCCAGATTAATCTAGTTGAAAAAAGCAGCCTGTCATCACCCAAGAAACAAACATTTTAATAGAATCAATCAATGGCCACTATAATTATAAATTCTGAACCCTCAACTTAAGTCTTCCCTTTCTTCCTCACCTGCTCTTTCCCCATTTTTTTTATTGAGGTATAATTGACGTATTAGTGTCAGGTGTACCATATAATGATTTGATCTTTGTTTATATTGCAAAATGATCACCACAATGGGTCTAGTTAATATCCATCACCAGATACAGTTACAATTTTTTTCTCATGAGAACTTTTAATATCTACTCTCTTAGCAACTTTCAAATTTACAGTACAGAATTAACTATAGACACATGCTGTATATTAAATTCCCTTAACATTTCTTTTATAGCTGGAAGTCTAAACTTTTAAAACCCCTTCACCAATCTCCCTGACCCGCCTCTTGCCTCTGGCAGCCACCACTCTGTCCTCTGTATCCACGACCTCAGTTTGTTTTTGTTTTTTTAGATTCCACATATTAATGAAATCATATAGTACTTGTCTTTCTCTGACGTATTTCATGTAGCATGATGCCTTCAATATCCATCCATGTTGTCACAAATGACAAGATTTCATTCTTTTGATGGCTCAATGATATTCCATTTTACACACACACACACACACACACACACACACACACACACACTATTTTCCTTACCCACTTATCCATTAATAGACACTTAGGTTGTTTCTTTATCTTAGCTATTGTAAGTAAAACTGAAATGAGCATGGGGGTGCATATTCTTTTTGAGTTAGTGTTTTTATTTTCTTCAATAAATTCCCAGAAGTGCAATCGCTGGATCATAGGATATTTCTATTTTTAATTTTTGAGGCATTTCCAAACTGTTTTCTGTTGTGGCTGTA
>NW_011888849.1:7230601-7236222 GCF_000151845.1 Pteropus vampyrus | reverse complement strand
TCTCAGGTCTTGACACATAGTTATGAGATTCCCTAGTTAGTTAAGAAGTGCCCTCAGCATTCTCATCCCTAGCTGCAATCCTTTGCAGGCAAGCCCAGGAAAGTCAAGGTCTAAATTCCTGTTTGAGTCAACATGACATCTCACAAATCCGCTTCAAGGTTAAGGTGGAAACACATCAATGTTTCTGCTACTTTGCCCAAAGAAGACAGAAACTAATGGTAGTGGTTCCCAAATTTGTCCCCATAAGAATCACCTGTCGAAATTCCAAAGCCAATGTCACATCCCAGACAAATCAATTACAATCTCTGAGGATGGGTCACAAGTATTTGTAGTTCATAAAGCTCCCCAGGTGATCCCATAGGACAAAATTTGGGAACCACTGAATAATGGCATCCATGAAATTTGTTTTATTTAGGGCTATCACTTGGGTTTCTAACCATGTTTTAAAAATGTTATTCCATCTACCTTTAGGAAAGGGAGAGTCCCTAAAAATGAAAATATTCATTTTATGGTCAATCTATGGAAACTAATGAGGCTAGATTAGTCTCTGTGGTTACTTTATCTCAGTGAATAAATTATAACTGAAGATGAAATTTCTTTTTATGAAAGCCGGGAAAAGTCAAGCCACCAATCAAAGTCTTCTCAAAGCCATCTAATTATTATGCAAGACAAATAACAAAACACATGAGATAATTTTTACAACAGAAGAAAATATCTTAATGTATATTCTCATACTTTGTGATTAATTCTTGTTTTTGATTTAAGAGTATATTTATGTAATACAATTATCTAAATCCAGAAACAGTGACAATGTAAATCAGGAAGCAATTTTTGTCTAAATTATGTTTAGCAATGAGTTATTTTTTATTTATGAGTTAATTTTATTACCTAATGTTTTGTAATTAAATAATTAATAAAAATGCCTTTATTTAATGCACTTAAATAGTCCTGTTATAGAAAATATATGATGTAGTTACTGAGACTTTTGATATATTTATGTGTCTTATGAATAATAGAGAGGCATAACCACTGAGGGGGAACAGCACACACAGGAGTTTCAAGTCCTTAATGAGCAAAGAATATAAGGCAAGCCCAGAACTGAATGCTGTAGATAGAAGGTGAACAAGACTCTTGTAAGAGTATAGCTTACTGGGAAAGATATTCATTTAATAAGTAAACATAAAAATAGTTTATTACCTTTGGAATAAGAGCTACAAAAGAGAACTTATCAGAGGATATGAAACCAGGAAACATCTGACTTGGGCTGGAATAAAGGTGGGTCATAAAATACTTCACTTTAGAAGGTGAAAGCTGAGACTTCATGGTATGAGGAGGAAATGGGGGTCTTTCAGTTTCTCCCATCCAAGTTGGAAATTCAGTCAGAGTTTTCTCTAAGGAGTATCTGCAAATTTATAAAGTAAACTCTAACATCTAAAAAAAATAAATGAATTATCATTTTTATCACCACCGACATAAAGTAGGTTTTGGGACCATTAGCATTCAGATCTGTCATGACGCTAATTCCTAGTTGTGTGACATTAACACGAGTTAACGACTTTCAGCACTTCTTGTCTCATTGCCTTGTAGATAGAGTGAACATTTATCGGCTAGGAGTGTTGAAAGAATCACATGAAATGGTATAGTATTTACCCAAGCTCAAGTACTGGTGTAAGAGTGCTCAGCCAGTAGTTTCTTTCTTTCCAAATATCCCCTATAAAACCTATATGGCTATTTTGTTGGGAATAAAGCATATTGATCAAAGGACGTGTAGCAGTAGGTTCCAAAATTAGATGTACAATATCAATCAATGGAAGGGTTTTAAAAAAAAAGATACATAGGCCCAATTCCAAGAGATTTTGATCCAGTAGATCTTGGAAAGGGCCTACGTATGTGTATTTTTAAGTTTGTCAGGTATTTCAGATGGTGAGCTGAATTTAGGAATTACATATCTAGGAAAACTATAAAATGATTATCCCTTTAAAAATATAATCGGGAGCATATATAGAACTGAAATTTAATACCTTGACTTCTTGAACCTAAACTGGCATGGGAAATCTCTTCCTGATGGCATAAGACACATCACCTTTGTGGTATAATTATAGCATCCTGAATTAACAAGTGGACTAAAATAGTTTTCATACAAGGACACACTGAAAGCTCATCCGCACTGGAATCTATGCACAGCTGTAGCACAACGACCACTTGTTAAGCCATTACTTTGTACCAGGCACTATCCTAACACCTAAAACTATGCAAAAATAAACCCGTACTCCAAGTTCTACCTCAGTGCTGTGAGTTCATCAATTTTGTGCTCTAAGAAAAACAATCACTTAAATACTGAATTTAAGTACCTTTCTTGTGTGTGTCTCAGGTATTTTTAGCTCTTTAGGATGAATCCATGATATAATTATACCAGACATTTTTCTTCTTCTGGAAGTTAAAACCACTCAGTCTTCATTTGTTAATAAATAGCAAATGGTAACCATAAATGTAGTTGTCACCACACAAGGTATAATTTGAAGGATGAACTTAAAGGCAACTATAATCAATGCAAAAACAACATTTGTAAAACATAGTACACTTTGTGTATAGGTGTCTCAGTAATAGCCTTAAATGCAAGGGTTTTATCAAAATGTAGTTTGTAATATACCACTGTGCAGAAAGCATCCTCTTAGCTGAGAGAAATAGCATAGAAATCTAACTGATTTCATGGATTAATTACTAAGAAAGTTTACTTTAAACTCTTTGGTCAAGAACAAGATTATGCTATTTTTAACTTTCACAGTTTTACTAATCTTTTACTTTTTTTTTTTTTTAATTTAAGCGTACGGGAAAGATCACAGGGCATTACATTTCAAATATATTTTTAAATAAAATTGTATAAAAAGTTTATCAATTAAGAAATTTGGGATGCTGCATTTTTCCAAGTCACCAGATAAATCTTTAGCACATTTTAATGTAGCTATTAAATAACAATACCTAGCCCAATTAGTAGTGGGTAAGAGCCTGGATTTTGGAGCAGAATATCTGTTTTCAAATTTTGGCTCTGTCACTTAGTAGCTACATGATCTCAGGTAAATAAAACACCTTATGCTTTCTTTGCCTCAGTTTCCTCATCCATAAAATAGGAGGAATAAACATACTTACATCAAAGAGTTACATCAGTGAGATTGGAATGACTAAATCCATGGGGAACACCTAAAATAGCCTCTGGTACCTGAAAGGTGTTCTTGAAAAGTTATCATAATCATTTCCTCCCACTTGTATTGCTTAGTTAAGAGAAGGTTTTATTTGCAAATTCCCCAATTATGAAAAGGTAAGTAAAAATAGACCTTGAATTCTCATTGTGTGTCAAGCAAAATGGTATATGCTTTCACATTTTCATTTAAATGCTAACTAACCATGTGAATTCATTTGCACCATGCAGTTTCATGCCCTTATTGTTTATCAGAGCAGTGATAGGTTTCTGACATGGGTACAACAGGAGGGTAGAATTTGGGAAGGGAAAAAAGGGAAGAAGGGAGGATGGTAAAGCTTGAGATACGTATCAAAGTAAATTAAAAAATCCTAAATCTCAATGGTTTATCACAATTAAAGTTTATTTCTAGCTCATGTAAGTGGAAGGTGGAGACAGCAAAGATCTGTTCATTCTATTTAGAAACCCAGGCTAATGAAACCCTGCCACTTAATCACAGGGGTGTCATTATCTCACTGGAGATCCACAAACGGGGGAGAAGTTAGTGCAGTGTCTCCAGGAACACATTCCCTGAGCCCAGCTCAGTGGTGTGACCATACCTGACAGCAAGGGAGGCTGGGAAATGTGCTCAAGAGGAAAGAGGAAGTGGTTTGGGGAATAGCTAACAGTTTCAAACACAAGGTCTAAAAGCATAGGTATGGGAGAATGCAACTGCAAAAGTTTAGGCAACCAAAATTTAAAAATAATAATTAAAATTTTGAGAGCCTTATGGAAAGAGTAAAGGGAAGAGATGAGAAGGAATTGAAAACTAATAGAAATAGGATTCCTTTAAAGGGAGAGGGATGATGTGAACAGCAAGGAGAAAGTTGTTGAATAAAAGGAAAACGTTGGTCGGTTTCTGAATATTGCCAAAAAGGAACCTAGCCTGAGCGAAGTGGAAGTTCTGGCTTGGTTTGTTTTAAACATTTTCTGAACTATGTCACATAAGTGTCAGGATATAATAGCACTTGGTGCTTTGATCAAGAAGATAACCAAGAAACGTGAAATGTGCGGAGTTACCTGAATAAAGAATTTCCATCCTCTTTCCTGTTTCCAACTTTTTGTTTAAAGAAAGCTCCAAAATTCAGTCCCCTTGCCTGTATGATTAGAAGCTAAGCTGTATGATAAGGTTAACTATATTGTTAAGAAAAAGAACATGAGACTTTTGTCACTTACAAAGATGTCTAAACTAAAGGGCATGTCCTGCTATGGTGGCCCAATTACTTCCTCTGCCTTCAATGCCCTTTTCTTTTTCTACCTGTCAGCTCCTTCTCAGCCTTCAAAACTAATATGTGCTAAACTTAATATGTAGTTACTGTTTCTATACACCTCTTCTTGTAGAACTACCAAATTCCTATTAAAGGTGGTTAGGATGTAGTCAGCTGTGTTTATATGTTTGCATCTGGGTAACCAATCTAGCCAATAGGACTAGGGGTGAACCTCTGGTCAAAGCTGAGCCAATCAGAACCCTTGCCCAGAAATCTGAAATAGTCTGAGAGGTTAAGCAATTTGTTGAATATGACTGAGTCCGAAGGTCATTTATATTGGGTATAGAATTTATGTGACTGCAGACATATGCAAATTACAATACAGTAGAAATCATTAACAAGCAAATGAAACTAGTCTGCAGAATGGTTTCCATGCTGATTTTCATGAGAGGTAGCACCTCAATCCATGTATCTTTTTTACTTCCTCTAGTTTAAATGGGTTCTCTTCATTGAAATAAAAGAAACTTGAGAAGAAAATGTTTTTTTAATAATTTATTTTTCAATTACTGTTGACATATAATATTATATTAGTCTCAGGTGTACAGTATAGTAATTAGACTTTTGTATAACTTGCAAGGGGATCACCCCAATAAATCTAGTACCCATCTGACACCATACATAGTTATTACAACAATGCCTATATTCCTTATGCTATACTTTACATCCCCATTCTATTTTGTAACTCCCAATTTGTACTTCTTAATCTCTTTCCCTTTTTTACCTATCCCTTCAAACTCCCTCCTATCTGGCAACCATCAAAATGTTCTCTGAATCTATGAGTTTATTTCTGTTTTATTTGCTCATTTTGTTCTTTAGATTACACATGTAAATGTAATCATATGGCATTTGTCTTTCTCTATCTGACTTACTCCACTCAGCACAATACCCTCTAGGTACATCCATGTTGTTAAAGATGGCAATATTTCATTCTTTTTTATGATTGAGTAATATTCTATTATATATATGTACCACCTCTTTATCCATTCTCCCAGTGATGGACACCCAGGTAGCCTCCATATCTTGGCTATTGTAAATAATACAGCAATGAACATATAAATGCACATGTCCCTTTTAAATAGTATTTTGGGTTTTTTCCACTAAAAAGCAAGAAGTGGGAT
>NW_011888849.1:7206498-7230276 GCF_000151845.1 Pteropus vampyrus | reverse complement strand
TAATACTGGTTTGGTTGTGATGAACTCCTTTAACTTTTTCTGGTCTGGGAAGTTCTTTATCTGTCCTTTGATTCTATATAATAGTTTTGCTGGGCAGAGTAATCTTGGTGGTAGGTCCTTGCTTTTCATTACTTTGAATATTATGTGTTAATCCCTTCTGTCCTGAAAAGTTTCTGTTGCGAAATCAGCTGACAGTTTTATGGGAGCTTCCTGATAGGTAACTAACTGCTTTTCTTTTGCTGCTGTTAAAATTCTCTTTGTCTTTAACATTTAGCATTTTAATTTTGATGGGTTTTGGTGTGAGCTTCTTTGGGTTCATCTTGTTTGGGACTGTGTTTTCTGAGCTTGTATGTCTATTTTCTTCACTAAGTTAGAAATTTTTTCCATCATTATTTCTTCAAATAGGTTTTCAATTCCTTGCTCTCCTTCTGATGCAAATGTTGGTATGCTTGATGTTGTCACTGAGGCCCCTTAAACTAATCTTTTCATTTATTTCTTATTCTTTTCTCTTGTTGCTGTTCTGATTGGCTGTTTTCTGCTACTTCATCCTGATTTAATACTCTGCTTCATCTAATCTACTATTGATTCCCTCTAATGTATTCTTTATTTTAGTTATTGTATTCTTCATTTCTGACTGGTTCTTTTTTATGTTTTCTATCTCCATTTTTATATTTCATATCTCTGTTGAAATTTTCACTGAGATCATTCCATTGAGTATCCTTATAACCAGTGTTTTGAACTCTGCATCTGGTTGCTTGCTTGTCTCCATTTTGTTTAGTTTTTATTTTTTCTGGAGCTTTTTTTTGAGGGGGACATGTTTCTGTGTCTCCCCATTTTGGCTGTTTCACTGTGTTTGTTTCTATGTATTAGGTAGGGCTGCTATGTCTCCTAGTCTTAGTAGTGTGACCTTATATAGTAGGTGTCCTGTGGGGCCCAGTGGTGCAGTTTCCCTGATCACCTGAGCCAGATATTCCAGGTGAATCTCTTGTGTGGGTTGTGCGTGCCCTCCTATTGTAATTGGGCCTTGGTTGCCATTTGCACATCAATGGCAGAAATTTACCTTCATGCAGTTGGTTGTGAGGACTGATTATCATTACAGCTGTTGTGCAGGGGCTGCCTCTACAGAGCAAGATTTACTCTGGCACCTGCCATCTCTGCCCTTTGAGTGTGTCGTTTGATGAGGTGATTGGGAAGTACTCTGGTGTGGTCTAAAGCTGGCCACTGGGTGTGTTGGTTCTGATGCTTCTTGAGAGGGGCTCTGTTGCAGGTTAAGTTTAGCTGCTGCCTGTGCTCTGCCTGAGTCTACTCTGTATTACCTACAGAAGGATCTGCAGATGATTGCCACTTGTGCTGGGTTTGGAGATATCTGGGAGAGGCTAAGCTACAAATCAAGGCTGGCTGCCACTGGTGCTGGGCTTGGGGTTACTTAGCAAGAGGTATGGGGCCAGACATTGCTTATTTGGAGTTTGTGAACCTTTGAGAGATCTTAGGAAAGTCTATAGCATGAGCCAAGACAGTCCATTTGTATATAAAACACACACACACACACACACACACACACAGGAAGAGGTTTGGGTAGTCCTGAATGTTGGGTTGGGTAGAATCTCAGGGAATCACTTGGGCAGGGCAAATAGTGTTATCTAGGTTGAAGGATACTCAGACCTTGTATCTGCTTGGTCTGCACACTGGGTGAGGGGAGGACTCAACAAAGGAGCAATGGCTTCTGCCAGCACTTCTGTCTGGAAGAAAGCTGTCCCTCCAGACTTTGCCCTGAAGCCAGGCAATTCAGTTCCTTCTCCTATGTCCCTGGCCCATTTGGAGTTCCTGCTCCATCACTAGAGGTCAGAGCAAGTAAGTCTGTTAGGAATTAAGTCAGTGTATGGGCCCTTTAAGAGGAATGCGTGGGACTCCAGCAGCCCTAGTCTCACTCAGTCACAATTTTCGCTGGTTTTCATAGCCAGTTGTGGGGACTTCTCTTGCTAGTACTGAAAACCTGGGCTGGGCAGCTTCATGTGTGGCTGAGACCTCTCGCTCCTCATGGGGGAGCTCTGCAGCTAAAATATCTCTCTTGATTTTAACTGCCACATGTGGGTGTGGGACCAGTCTATTTACTGGTTCGCCCCTTCCTACCAGTTTTGATATGGCTTCTGTATATCCTTGATATGGAATTCTCTTCAGCTAGACTTCAGGTGATTCTCAATTATGTAGTTTGGTTGTAATTTTGATGTGGTTGTGAGAAGAGGCAAGCACAGCATTCACCTACCCTGCCATCTTGACCAGACAGACGCCAAGAAGAAAATAGTTTAAATACCACAGCTTCCCTTAAGCTTTTTGAGCTTATCAATCTGTCAGATGTTAATATATATAATACAAATTCTTATTAAAATATTTTATTGTCCAATAGTAAAGACCTAAAATTGAGTGCCTACTATGAGCTAGACATAATGCTAAGTATTATTATAATTCATGTTTATTCTCACAACTACACTCTAAATTTGGCATTCTCTTTATATTATCAGTGAGGCATATCCTTTACCCAACATCATGAAATTAGAAATTGAGGGAGACTTGATTCCACTCCAGATCTCTCTGTCTCTAACTACTAGACTAAACCAACCCCCAGCACTCATAGTTGTTTATCATCTTGCTAAATGGTAGTTTTTTGATGTTAGAAAACATACTGTGTACATCATTTTAAATGCCAGCGTAGTGCCTACTGAGCATGACAGACTCAATGTTTATTAAATTAAGATTCACTAGCATTACCTAGATTTTAGTCTTCGATTATTGATATGATTATTTCTAAGCAGTTGCCATTAGGATAAACATGTAGAGGCCTACATATGTACACCCTTGTATAACCATCAGGTACCTAAATTATGTAGATTATTCATTTTCTGTTTTTTGTGTGTGTGGAGATAAATAATGTATTATATTTTGGTACTGTACTCGAAAAGTATATGAGAAGGTATGAAAATTGTAATCCTCAACTCAGTGGAACATATTTTATAAGCCTAATGGTAGCATTGTCCATTTTTCTTTGAGTATAAAAGAAAGTTGGTAGCATGATAAAGTTAAATAACATATCCAGTTTAAAAAATGAAGAAAAATTCAATTATCTACCCTAAATTTTCATAAGTGGTGATGAGAGCTAAGTTGACTATGCAGTCAGAAATACTAAAACTGACAAAAGTTATAACAGTATAATTGTTACTAATTCAATGATTGAATTGGTGCAATGTGATTTGCTATGGGAAAAATCCATAAAGTGTTTTGATATGCTAAAGTATGAATAAGCAGGCTGCATATCTGTATCTTCTTTTAAGCAATATATCTCTATCTTCACTCTTATCAATTGGTTTCAGGTTAAACAAAAGTTGAAATATTTAACTCTTTTAGCAAAACAAGAAAAAGGGATGGGAAATGACTTGTTTGTAATTTTATTTAATAATTATTTTAAAATCAAAGGAATCAGAAAAAGTCTACATTTAACTGAATGCCACAGATTATTGTTTACTGTGAAATTGTTAGAATAAGCCTATATTTTCCTCTTTCTTCTTTGACGTAATTTAGCAAGAGTTTAGTCATTAGTAGAACAGTGATAAGCAGGCATCTTGACATTTTGCCCATGCCACCTCTTATGGGTGTCGACAGAAAGCACATTTTTGATTTTGCTTCAGAAGTCAGTCGTTATCTCACCCTACAATTTTGACAGCAAAAAGACACACAAAAAATTCTATACTCATGGCACAATATTTGTTATAGCAAAAACACTGGAAACGATTTAAATGTTTCTCAATAATGACTCTTTAAATAAATGATGGCATAGCCATACCAACATATTACACTCTTAAGGCAGTCATTAAAAAGAAGGAGGCACTTCTCTATTATACAGTGATCTGCAAGACACGTAAAGTGAAAACAGCAAGCAACAGGACAGTGTGTAGAGTATGCTATCATTTGATCAAATACCTTGTGAATGCATTCCTAAGTGCATGTATTTTCCATTCAAATAAATTGTTTAAAAGTAAAATCATAAGCAGCCACTATCTAAAATGTTGGCGATTCCTTAAACGATCCCCTTTTAAATTTGTATTATATCTGACTTCTATCTTCCAGCCTCCATAACCAGTTAATAAAGTATCTAATTTCCTTAATATTGTTTCTCATCATTATAAATGTGTAGAATTTCTTTTTATCTCTTCTTAACAGCTCAGTTGGACAAGGAGAAGAGGTGTCCCTCCTTAGCTGGTTTCTCATTTCATCATAGGATGGGAAGAAAAAAGGGCTAGAATTAGGATTGATGTACTAAGATGTGCAGAGAAGGAGCATCTCTGGCCATAGTCAGTTCCTGTAGAAAGGGACCCCATAACCAAACCTTTGAAACGTTCACTCCTTTCACCTCTTAAATAGAGGACCTTCTTTCTACTTTTCAAAGAAAGGGTTTTCTGTTTCTTCTCCTCTGTTGTGTTTTACTGGAGATGGCAGGCCTTAGAATTGGCCTTCTGGCACTTAAGAAAACATGCACACGTAAAAAGTTTCTCCAGGGTCAGGAAGCTGAAACTTCCAGACAAAAGGAATATAACAACAGACATACTGCCAGTTTCCTTCTCAATGAAGAGCCAACCAACCCTTGTGGCCCTTTAGCTGACCCGCTTGAAATTGAACTACTTCCAGGAATACTGAAACAAACATTCTAGGACATCTACATTAAGGAAACTTGAACAATTGATCAATCACTGTCCTTTGGAGTGCCTTAAATCTGACATTTTGTGGTTTTTATGTAGACTTTTAGAATATTACAGAATAAGTGTAAATGGAGACAACCATTTTTTTCCTTCCCCAGTATTAGAGTTGCCAGTATCAAAGTTGGCAGATAAAAATTGTAAAGCTAGTTTGATTTCATTTCTGTGGGTTTTCCTTTGAACAATATACTCATATCCTTATTCTAATCAATAGAATTCAGGGGAAGCAAAAATTGAAATATTCATCTCACCTAGCAAGAGATAAAAAGAAGGGCATGAATTGTGGTTTTTACTTCATAACCATTTTAAAGTCAAAATAATTAGAACAAGTCTTCCTGGCATGATGTAGTATTTAAGATACTTCAAATTAACTTGGTACAAAATCTGCATGTGTTTGTTAACCGTATGTCCACACATACACATCCTCTTTCTGGTATGACTTTTGTGGGAAATTTCCTTTGTTGCCCAACAGTTATTAACCATTTGGGTTGATACTATCAATTTATTGGAAACTATTTTTGAAACTAGTAAGATTTAATCTCATACACCATGATCATTTGTGAAGAACACCTATTTCTTTAAAATTACTCTAGAATTGATCAATATTGCCTTTTATTTAGACAATATCTTTCTCTGATTATCTTTAAACATTTTACACTGCTCTTCTTGTAGAACATACACACCCCTCTAAGGTCACAATGCCAAAATTTATCTATACTTGTAACATTTCATGGTATTAAATGTAAAATTTTATTTCAAGAACTTCCACAGCCTAGAGATAAATATAATCTAAGCACCGAGATAGTACATTTCAGGAAATAAGCTAGTATTTTCATGATAAATTTTAGATACCTATGATTTGTCATTCCAAAAGTTCCTTGCATTCTAGTTTCTAGAATTAAAAAGGGAAAGAGTTATGCTTTTATGAAGTAGAGCTGATATTATTTATTACAATTCAATATAGAATATATATCAAAGTCAAGATAACAATCAATGTGCACAAAAATTTATATAACAAGAGGAACGATAGACAATGCAGCACCTTTAGAAAAAATAATTAAAAGCTGAATTTACAGGTAAGTGCCACACTGAGAATTTACAACACAGTAATTTACTGCAATCAGTGACAGAAGAGTTCCATAAAGAAACAAAGCTCTTACACTCCAGATTTTCAGAAGGTATTATAGGAATGCTTAATTGTAATCACAGAATTTGTACATCCTTAAGGGCTGATGTGGCGAAAGTCACAAAAGGTTTTCATAGCATATATTATATAAAAGAGTCCACTGTATTTGGACAGCTGGCTTAGTGTCTCTGACAGGTGTGAAGTCTAGAAGAATTACTGGCTTGATGGTGATCTTTCTGAATCTGGCAAGACAGACCTTCTTCGCAGTAACAACGCTGGAATATCTCCAGCCCATGGGAGCCTTTTCTCCTGTGCTTGGTGCACACTTGACCTTCTTTGAGGACAGGTTTACAGATTTTGGACCAGAAATGTCTAGCACAACACAACCCTGTGGCACAATCTGATGATCGGAGACAGACAGAACCTTCTTGTCCTAGGAAAGAAGAGACAATAAGAAAAGTATGTTGTCACTGCTAAACAGGCATTATTTCATTAAGATCCAAAAGACACTTCTGATGTGTTAACAAAGAAGAATGAGTCTTAAGGTCCCTTAACCTACCTTGGTTATGATATGTTTTTGAAGATAGTGTAGTTCTTCCGGGGTACCCATCCAGGGTGCTGTGATCATTACCAAAGCTTTCAATAATGGTTTCCTCTATTTCCTCTCGATGGAAATTATTATGATCAGAAGGCATACATATTCCTAAGAAAGCAGGAGGCAGTGATTAACTCTCAAGCTGTAATGTTCTACTACTTACTTACAGCTGCAATAGTGGCAGTCTGTCATGCCGACACCAACTTGAGAGACCTCATTGCAGTGACATGATTTTAACCATAAGCCAAGAGTGTTAGGGCAAACCCCCAGATGGACAGAAGTATCAATGTGTACACTGTCAGGCATACACAACATCCCCAATATTGGCATTTAAAATACTTTCTTACCAACTGGGGTAGTGATAGTGAGACTTTTACCCATTTTTATATCACCCTTGGGGTAAGAAACAGAAAATTGATCACTTAAAAACTGTTTTTAAAAATAACTTCTCTGCTCTTGATGCTATATGGGTACTGCCAGACTAAGTTAAGCAAATATAACACCAGCTGCGCTGCCTGGAAGATTGCAATCTCACCCATCAGTTACTTTACTGTGTAATTTCTATATTACAGAGATCTAGTTAGTTCATCCCGGAGTATTACTGTGTCCTAAGAAGGATCGCCATCCTTAAGTTTATTTCTGGAGTCTTCTTTGGCTGTCTGAGTCTACCTATTTGAGACATCAAATTTTAGTGGATCTGTGGTTGGGGAGAGGAGTACTTATTTTAAGGTAGCAGGAGATGGAGGCAGGGGGTAAGACGGAGAGGCCAGAATTCTCCTCTCTGACTGGCAGAGACGAGATGGGCACTGTAAGAAAAATGGACAGGGCAGCTAAACTTCAATGGTGCTTTTCTTGGACTCTGTATAATCTCATCTCCCTCATCTTCTTTCTCAATTGACATAAAGGCTGTCCCAATTTAAAAAAAAAAAAAAAATCTTTTATGGAGGGGTACACTCCGAGATAAGCTGTCGTGTTAAATGAATGAGGAACACAGAGGAAGATAAGGAGCTCCAAGACCTGTACTTTTCTCTCCTCCGAAATAAACACTAGCAATGATGATATTTGAGAAGAAACTTGCATGCTGAATACCCATTTGCAGGTGGCGCCGCAGCACTTGCAGAGCAGAGAACGTTTTCTCCCATCCGCAGGTGAGCAAAGGCGGGACAGTTCGAGTCCAGTAGGGAGCTAAGGTACTCACCGTTTTTGCAATAATTTCCGGGGCAGCACATAGCGTGACGCATGCAGCGTTTTCGGCGCTTCCTGCAGGTGAGGCAGATCTGCGCGCCGGCGCCCGTTCCGCGGGTAGGACTCGCGCAGTACTCATCCGTGCTGCACTCCTCGTCCTCCGCGCACGGGTACGGCTGCTGGAAGGGAGCCCGGAAAGGATGAGGCGCCTAGGCATCCAGGTACCCAAATTCCTGGACCTGGACGCTCATTACAGTTCTTTTCCGCCCATCTGTCCAAAAGCTACTGCTGCCCACTCCTCCCAAATGCAGTTTCCAAATGCACCCTGAACCGCACGCACTCGGCATGTTCGTTTTACACTCTTCTCCATAGATGATACCTCTTCAGGGTTACAGCGTTCCTAGATCCCCGGGACCCCTCTCACCTGGTAGTTGTCAACGGTCTGGTACTTGTTCCCTCCAACATAGAGAATTCCCGGAGCCGCGCTGACTGGGGAGCCTGCGTGCCCGGCAGCGCCGCCCAGCGGTGGGGGCAGGTTCTTGATGGCGTTGGAGTTGAGAACCGAGTTCAAGGTGGCGCTCACTCCCAGCAGAGAGTGGCCGTAGAGAGCTGCCGCTACCAGGGCGACCAAGACCCGGGCAGCTCCCACTGCTCCCAGAGCCCTCATTTCGGAAGAACTCGAGAGATAGAGAAAGGAGGAATATCACTTTGCAACCCTGATCCCCACGAAGCCGGGCTGGCGCGGCTGCAGAGTCGGGGTTCCGGGAGCCTCCAGCAGTAATACAGTCCCAACTGCGGGACGCATGGAGCTCTGTGCCGCCACTGCCACCGCGGCTGCCTTTATACTGCGGGCTCTGAGCATTCCAGCCCCTCCGGGGGAGACAACAAAGCCGGGATGGGATTTCAAAGCTTTGGGAGGGGCTGGGACGGGGTGTGTTTGTGTACTTGAAGGGGGGCCTTTGACACTCTTCACCCCGCCCTTCCTTAGCGCAGTCGTTCCCCTCGTGCAGCTCACCTTCGGAGTGATCGTAATCAGTGAGCATTAGAGCAGACGACTTTAATAAATGCCAGAGGGAAGAGGAATTTTGGCAACTCGGGTGTCCTTGCCACGCAATAGGAGTTATCGGAATCTGAAATACTTTTCAGAATGGAATTGTGATGCTATCTGCAAAAGCTCTTTTTTCCTCTCTCTTATGCCTGTAGTGATATTTTTATTGTACACATAAATAATATTCAGTATTAAATACAGCACGATCAGTAATTCAAAGTCTATATCAAAACCTTTCATCGGGAAGGGCCAGGTGCCCAGTGCAATTGCTAATTAACCCTTTAGAGTCACGGTTTGCAGATTTGGGGCGAGGTCCTTCCTTGGCTTTAAGTTCGTTGATTTCCTCCCCTCTTCCTTCCTTCACCACCCCCTTCCCGCCGCGCCACCACGAGAAAAATGTGCAAAGAGAAGGAAATTTGCACATCAAACGAGGGTTAGAAGGAAAAAGAACTAATTCTCTTTTGATGGGAAGTTTAGAGAGGGAGGCGTGAGACTGGTGTTTGGAAATTAGATCACGGTGGAGAAAAGAGGGAAATGACCATCCGATAATCAAACTATTTAATGTTCTTTGAATCTGAGCAGTCGCAGCAGTAGATGAACTTGATTAGGCAGACAGGCGAGATCAAAGTGGCCAGAGCAAAAGCGGACAGGGTCCAACGGCCGGGTCAATCGTCCTTCGCTGGTTCCCCCTTCTCAGTGGTGGGTTAATGCAGGGAGAGATAAGAAACCCTTAAGGCCTAGCGCCCGACTTCCTCATTAGTATTTCATATCGCAAAGCTTGAGAATGCCTGTGTTTGATCCCAAGTCAGACCCTTCCTGGACCAGGAATACCCCGTCTAGGGAGATAAGAAACTAACTTCAGGAAAAGAGAAGCTGAAAGTGAACTAGAAAGTATATGTTATGCCATTTATGTCATAATATACAAATAATAAAGTATGTAAGAATGCTGTCCTGCTTATAAATTAAAAAATATATATACTAAAAAAAAAAAAAACATTGGAAGCCGAGTGCCCTATCATTGGGCTACTCTCTGAGTTTTACCCTTTTTGGGGTGAGGGGCACAGTGAATACAAATATTTGAGACTATTCTAATTATGATAATAATAGAAGAAGCAGTATACACAATTCTTTTTTAAAAAGGTTGACGTCAGAAAATGAACAATTGCTATGAAAGTTTAGAAAAGGAAGAGATGATTGAATAATCACTAATGTATATATTTATTTTGTGCTCCATTACCTCTAGGATATTTATAATTACACACTGACCTACTACATTTATAATTGGGACCATGACCAGGTATAGTCAGTGATAGTCTTGAAGTAGAATGATCCCAAAGTTAAGAAGGGGATGGGTACATTTTTTTAAAAAGTTTGTAATGGTCTGTGTTCTAGTTCCTTGGGTTTCAGAGGTCATATTAAGAACCTCTTCTAAACAAATTTTTAGTAATGCCTCTAATTACACTGGTACCTCTCCTATCCCAAATTCTATCAGTCCTATGAAGTTTCCTCTGGCTTATTGATAACTCTACTTGAAATTCAAACATGAATTAAATGCCACATATTCCTTTAGGCCTTATTAAGATCCATGATCTAGATCTGGCTACAATTTGGAACAAATTCAAATTTTGATACAAAGGAGAAATTGTTTATATTAACTTTAGAAAATGAGCCTAAGAAACAAATAAGTCACTATATCTTTTATTGAGAATCAGGAATGAACCAGGTCTCTCTTGGGCAGATATGGCCCTATCCTCGGTTTACCTAAAGTTTGTATAGATGGGGAGGTATTATAGAGTAAAAGGGGAAAGGTATAAGGGATTTTTAGATGCCATATTAACATTTGCGGAATAGTAATTACAATAACCAACATGTCAATAATCAACATGTTGAGCACCTTCAGTGTGGTACAGAATCTATAGTTGGTCTTAAATTCTTAAGATGTTGAAATGTGGAGAAAGAATTTCCTGACCTTGGGAAATGTGAAATGTTACTTTCTAGTCTTGTTTTCCTAAATATTCCCAGTATATGTGAATAATACATATAACAAATTCAGTCCATTAAGAAATGTGTATGTCCACTGGAGTTTAATCGTCGTTAAGCTTGGACAGAATCTGTTGTGTTGAGTTAGGAAAGCTAAGCTAAGTGTTGGGTTTCAAGAGCAGAGTAGATCCTACCTCCTTCCTCTCTTTCCAAGATGCTCTTGAAGTTGCCATGATTCGAAAGCTAATAATGAATTGGTCGATATCTGAGTTCCTACTATGTGCTAAGCATGGTACAGTGTGTGTGATAAAAAGATAAGGGCTCATTATCTTCAAATAATTGATCAGGAAGAGGGGAGCTAAACTCACAAATTATATAGGAGAGAAATTATGTAGGAGGCAGATAGGCAAGCCAACTCTTTGTTCCAAATGGGAATATTTATTTTTGCAGTGGAGTCTCCATTTGGAAATACTTTTAATGATTGAGTTTGCTCACTGGCAACGAAAGAGCAGGGTGGGTAGACACGTAAAGTGAAGTTCATTGCTCCATCAGCAGCCCATTAAAATTTGATAAGTGCCCATTATATGCAAAATGCTACCCTAGTACTTTAGGGCATGCACCCCCAAAATATTAAATGTAGGCTCCTTGTCCACAGAAAGTTTTCAGTCTATGAGTAAATGGGGAAACTAATATGCTTAGGAATGCAGGTTAAATTTTTTTCCAAACAGATTGTATTTTGGCACATGTTAGGTCATAGGGAAAATAGAAAAAGGTTCAGGAATTATGACCAATTATGGCCTTGAGGAAAGAGGGTTCTGCTGACTCTCCTACAGCTAGGTGACAGAAGGTGGGGGTCAGGGCAGGTGTAGTTAATTTATTACACTGAGTTTATTTAGTTCTGTAGGAAACCCTGCCTCCTATTTGATCTGATTTAAATATCGCCATATTTAATACAATGAGTTATAATATTTTGTATTAAATTTTAAAATAGGTAAAATATGTTTATCAATGTAGAATCGAACCTCATAACTCAGTAATATCAGATAATGTGTACCTTCCTCACATTTTAAGTGCTGTGTGCCAAGAGTAGAATATTCATCAACCTCTTCATCCGTGGGGAAGACAAATACACTCCAAAAAATTCCATGCTGTTTGCAAACTGTTTTTCCATCTTTGTTATTTGAGATTCTTATGTGACTGCTACATTTTTAATTCACTCCCTTCCTTCCTTTCATTCCTTCCTCCTTCCCTCCCTTCCTTTCCTCCTTTCATTTTTTTCCTCTTTGTTAAATCAAAGGAAGCAGATCTGTTGCCATTTAATTTTACTTCGCTAGGAAAAATTGAATAAATGTCATTCCTTGTGTTGAGTGTTGCCAACATTTCTGTGGGTACCAATCTTGAATTTTAATGGGGATTCCTCATTGCTGAGATTAGTTAAAAAAAAAAAAAAGAAAAAAAAGTTATGACTTTCTCATTGGCCTTTAAAAGATTTTGGTCTTAATGCTCTTCATGATGTTAAAAGAGCCTTTAGACCAGGACCCCGTTACCACTCCTGAAAGGCTGGATTAGGCTTCCCTGCACTCCTCAGTACACAGGGTAGGCGAGATTTGACAATGATTATGTTTATTTGGTCATTAGAGATGGCCAGCCCAGATAAACCAGGCTCCACAGTAGCTTTTTACCCCAACTCGGGAGATGTGTTTTAAAGGAGTGGGATATTAAAATCTAATCTGAGAATAGATCACAGACCCAGAAACTTTTGACTAAAAACCAGAGAAGCCCTTTTCTAATTTCCTGACACTCAGAAAGGTCTGTGGTATGTAGTTACAGGGAGTACAAAACAGCCCTTAACATTCCCTTAATGAGTTTGACATTTCCCATCATAAAGATCCACCAATGACAGCAGAAAGCAAGATCTAGAGCCTCTTGAAGTAGTCTCCAGAGCTAGAGAAAAATCATTTCCCTCCATGCCACTAAGTTCTTATTATTACTTCCTTTATGATGCAGTTGCTTTCCAAAGGTCATGGCCAAGTATCGTGTGATATTGTCAGGAGCCTGGGCCGGAACTCTGTCTAATGGGGACTACTACTGTGGCAGCCGCTAGCTGGCCAACAAATATGGGACCATGATCAAGTCATTTAATTATTTCAGTGTTGGTATTTCACTTAAAAATGACATGAAGGGGGAGCGGAGAGGTCCTTTATGACTACAAAAGTTTGTATCTTCTCTCTTTCTCTCAGTGAATGGCCAGGACAAGGCCTTTTGTATTCTGATTAAATAAGAACATCTTGAAAGGAGCCTGTTCCTTCAGGTAGCCTAAAGATAAATTACTATTCACTGACATCAATACTGTATTTTTATTTTGAAGAAAATATATGAGGTTTTTTTTTTAAAGAAGTATGGAAGTTTTAAGTATCCAAAAGTAAGATGAATTAGTTGAACCAGGTGATTTTTTAAAAAAATGTGGATATATATTTAAAAGATAGATATATTTATATATTTATACATAGTTTTATATATATTTCTAAACTGTCATACCAGTTCTTGGAGAAAATTTAGCAAATACAGAGAAGTCAGAAATCAAAAATAAATGACTCGTGCAATCCTACCACTCAAAGGAAATCACTGTTAACTTCTAGTTTCTACGTGCACATGCATACGTATGGAGAGAAAGCGAGAGAGAAATGATTTTCCTTCACAAAATTGATAGTTATGTTTTAGAGCTATTTTTCAACTATTACTAAATCTCAAATTGGTCAATTATAATGAGACCTTGAGGTGAAAAATGGAAAGCAGGACTTTGAACACACTTTAATGTCCCAAGACCCTGTCGTAGACTTGCCAGGAAGTGGAACAAGGATTTAGGCTAGAAACAGAACTAAACTTTTAGCGGAGTAGAGGAGGGATGTGTTATTGGTGCAAGGATTCATCACCCTTAAGTCACAAATATAAAATAATTTTCAGTTGTGTTCAAGAGTAGAGAAGAGTGGTGAGAGGAGGCAAGTAGGGGAACTACTTGTTTGGCAGACCCAGAAACCCCCAAAGTCGTGCCCTGCGATTCACGCCTAGCCTCAGGGGCTGGAGAACTTCCCAGCAGGCAGGCCCTGGGTGCCTTGCACTTAACCAAGCCGCCAATTCCCATTGTTCACGTGCCCCCGGGAGGCTGCTCACGGTGGCTGCACTTTGGTGTCACAACCCGTAGCCAGAATACAGTAGTGTAAAATGAAGCTTGTTTAGGACTCTCTTTGATGAGTGAAGATCAAACGGCCTGGGGACCCCAGGTCTTAATCAGACTTGAGCCAGGATGGCATTTTCACAAATAGTCCGTTTGCTCGGCTTTGAGCAGACTTTGTGCTCAGCACATTCATCTGGCTACAGGGCGGGTAATCCCGGTTGAAGTCCCTTGGTTGGTCGCAAATCCATTCACATTACAATGGCTGCTGTTGGTTTGCTGTGTCAGTTCATGGGCAAATAAATATAGGTCCCTTCTGACTTAATTAAAGGAATGAGAAGAAAGGCGACGGAGGGAAAGATTAAAGCTCTGAGGGACATCAGTCTCTGCTGTCTCGTGTCTACCAGCAAGTGGGAGTAAACCGCTCTTCTGCTGCCCCCTGGTGGAATTTCCATAGAAGTTCTTCGTAGACAAGATAGGAACGATTTACTAATCCCTTAAACTGCTTTTGAGAAGATTAATTTTCCAGGTTCAGTTACTTATATAGTACATACGTTCTCCAGTTCGTTATGCTGCAAACCCTTCGAGGTTAAATATTCTCTTGTCCTGTCCTTCTTAATATTCTACACAATGATTTATTCATAGAACAATTTCTAACTTCATAAATTAGAATTAAAATGACAACCGGGATCCGAGGTACAGGTTTTCAATTTATGTCTATGTGCTTCTATTGAAGTTGAAAAGCTCTACATTGCATTCCTAGATAAAAATGTCAAAGTCCCCCTATTATTGTAAATATCATATTGTAAGAAAATTCTAAGCTGAACATTTAAGGAAATATTTTATATATATAACCCTTCAGGGAGAATAAAATATATGAGAATATTATTTTTCATTTATTTAAATGAGAAAAAAATGTTAATTATTTCAAGTTTTTAGGTTCAAAAAAGATACAAACCTATAGGCTTATGTAAAATAATGGTTATAATACACTATTTAATATATCACTTTCTTTAGAGCCAACATAATATATGAGTAGAAAACTTGTATACTATAAGTTATATAGAACAGTTGGGAAATTAATAAAAGAACATATTGAAAATGCAAGTCCTAGCATAATATATATAGCTGTTAAAATTACTATTGGTAATTATGCATTGTTATTATTTAACAATTAATAGTTCTAAACTATTCCCAAAGTTTTTCTTATAGCTCAATTTTCTTAAGGAGAAGTCCTGTCAAAAAAAAAAAAAAATGTTCCTCTACTATTAGAATTTCTTTGAATGAATAAAGGATTCTGGAACATGTGTGACAATACTATTCTTAAATATTCAGTTCTAGAAATATTTTTTGTGCACCAAATTCTTAGTTATAGTTTAGGTGCTAAGTATAAAACTGCATACAATGATTAGTATTATAATCTAAAACATATTTATAAGAATGACTTTAAAGAGGAAAACAAATTTATTTTAAGCAAACTTTTCAAAATTTCATTAATGTTTTGACTAGGACCTTGTCCACGTTTTTCAAATGAGTTATGTTCCTCAGTATCTCTACCATCTTCTCACAATATTACTTCTATCCAGCTGAGTCTTTACAACGAGAAAAGCATTCTTTAAAATAAACTTTATGCTTAACAAACAAGTGAAAAGCATTTTACAAATATCAAGAGCTTTGTGAATTCAGCTTAGCCACAAACTTACTTAGAAGGTATGAAAGTGTTAGGCAGTGAATCTAATGGCTAATTAGCTTTCTATCAAAAGCATAACCCACTACCTCCTTCGGATAATATAATTTACTACTATTATTTGCATTTGCTAATAATTTTAAAAGGGAACTGTGGTTAGAGCTGTGAAATCTAAAGGTCTAAAGCATATAGGTTTTTTTCATTTTTGCAGTCCCTAATTTACATTCATTTGGAAAATTATCTTGCCACGGTTTTATTAATAGCTGAGCTTAGTAAATTAGTAAGTAAATAAACAAATAAATGGAGCTTTTTCTTGCAAGTATATAAGAAATGGGAGAGAAAATATTAGAATCCTTTTCTATTTTTATAGGTATTAAAAGTCAAGTATTAGTCAATTAAGGTGCTTTTTCCCCCTAAGAAACTATTAAGTACTCTGCAGGTCTGTGATTCTTAAACTGTAGTATACATAAAAGCAACCTGAGTATGTGTGTCAAAATGCAGATTCCCAGGCCTTGCTCCTAGTTCTTTTGATTGCAGAGATCTGAGATGAAACTGATGACTCCCTTTTTAACACTCTCCAGGTCATCCTTAGGCTATGCTTCAAAAAACATCACCACCAGTTCATCTTTCCCCACTGAGCAGATATGTCACCTTCCAAACTCTAAACTCCTCAGTCTCTGTCCCAGGTTAAAAGATAATTCCAGTATTTCATCTCTTCTTATGGCTGAGTAATATTCCATTGTATATATGTACCACAGCTTCTTTAGCCAATCATCTATCGTAGGACACTTTGGTTGCTTCCATGTCCTGGCCACTGTGAATAATGCTGCTATGAACATTGGTGTGCAAATATCTTTTTGGATATGAGTTTTCAAGTCTTTGGGGTAAATACCCAGTAGAGGGATTGCTGGATGATATGGTAGATCAATTCTTAGTTTTTTGAGGAACCTCCATACTGTTTTCCATAGCAGCTGCACCAATTTACAATCTCATCAACAACTTCACATCCTTGTCAATACTTATTGTTTGTCGATTATTGATGATGGCCATCCTGACGGGTGTGAGGTGATATCTCATTGTGGTTTTAATGTGCATTTCTGTGATGATCAGTCACTATCTTCTTATATCATATATAATAATAAACTCAAAATGGATTTTTTCTTCTTTTTTTAAAAAAAAATATTTATTTTTTAAATTGAAGAAATGATGGGTTGAAGATTTAAATGTAATATGCAAAACCATAAAACTCCTGGAAGGAAACATAGGCAGTGAACTCTGACATTGCTTTAGTAATATTTTTTTCTGATATATTTCCTCGGGCAAGGGAAACAAAAGAAAAAATAAACAAATGGGACAATATCAACTAAAAAGTTTTTGCACAGCAAATAAAACCATCAACAAAACAAGGAAGTGTAGAAAAGGGAACCCTTGTGTACTGCTGATAAGACTGTAAGTTAGGGCAGTCATTATAGAAAACAGTTCCTGATCTTAAAAGAAAAATCTCTTAGCTTTTCACCATGGAGTATGATGTTGTACATATGATCTTCCTACTTCTGTTTTTAAACCTTTTTATTAACTTTATAATTGGTTGATCCACTGTTTTTATTAAGTATTTGCCTTTGTTAGTGAGACTTTTTCTTTCCTATATTTTTTATTCATATTTTTTTTTATCTTTTCTACTTAAAGAAGTCCTTTTAACATTTCTTATAATATTAGTTCAGTATTGATGAACGCTTAGCTTATACTTGTCTGGGAAACTATTTCTCCTTCAATTCTATATGATAGCCTTGATAGATGGAATAATCTAGGTTGTAGGTCCTTGCTTTTCATCACTTTTAATATTTCATGCCAATCCCTTCTGGCCTCTGAAGTTTCTGTGGAAAAATCAGCTGACAGTCTTATGGGAGTTCCACTGTATGTAACTATCTGCTTTTCTCTTGCTACTTTTGAGGATCCTCTCTTTGTCTTTAACCTTCAACATTTTAATTATGATGTGTCTTTGTGTGGACTGCTTATGGTTCATGTTGTTTGGGACTCTCTACACATCTTTGACATATCAGTATTTCTTTCAAGAAGTTAAGGAAGTTTTCAGTCATTATTTCTTCAAATAATTTTTCAGTCCCTTTTTCTCTATCTTCTGTTTTTGAGACCTAGATGATGTAAATGTTGGTGTGCTTGATGTTGGTATGCTCAGAGGTCCATTAAAATATCTTATCTTATTTTATTTAATTTTTTAATTTTTTAATTTTTGCTTTTTCAATTGGGTATTTTCTACCATATTTTCCAGACTGCTGATTTGATTCTCTTCTTTATCTTATGCTGTTGATTCCTACTAAATGAAGTTTATTCTTCATTTCATTTGTTTTATTCTTTAGTTCTGATTTTTTTGTTGTTTTTTTTTATTTCCTTTTTCATGTTTTCTATATCTTTACAGAAATCCTTACTGAATTTACTATTCATCTCCCAAGATTTTGAGTATCCTTATAACTTCTGGTTTGAACTCTGTATCTAGATTACTTGCCTCCATTTTATTTAGTTCTTTTTCTGGAGTTTTGTCTTATTCTTCCATTTGGGACATGTTTCTTTGTTTCCTCATCTTGGCTGACTCCTTGTGTTAGTTTATATGTATTAGGTATTTCTGCATGTTCGGTCTTGACAGAATGGCCTTATGTAGATGGTGTCCTGTAAGGCCCAATTGCATGGTCCCCCTGGTCACCTGAGCCAGGTGCTACAGGAGTGTCCTCTGTGTGGGTTGTATGTGCCTTCCTGTTGTAGTTGATCCTTGATTTCCGTTGGCACATCTGTGGGTGGGATTGACCCTTAGGCTGACTGGTTGTGAGGATAGGCTATAATATAGCAGATAAGCTATTGTGTGGGGGCTTACCCACCAGAGTGGAAATCACTTTAGCCAGGATCTGGTGCCAGCCAAGGCTGTCTTTCTGGTCTGTTAGTTGTGGAGCTAGTCGGGTGGGTAAGCTGGCCATTGTATGTTGGGGCTGGCGCTTCTTGAGAGAGGCCCTGGTGAAGGCCAGGTTCATTTCCTGCTTGTACTGGGCTTGAGGCTGCTAGGTAGGAGCTACAACATGGTCTGCAGTTTGTTGAGCTTATGCTGGGCCTAGAGGCACTTAGAAAAGGCTACACTGTGAACCAAGACTGGCTGCCACTTGTGCCTGGTTTGGGACCCTTTGTTGAGCATTACAGTGCAAGCTGAGGCCACTTGCCGTGTGTACCAATCTTGTGGCCACTGAGTTAGATTTATGTTACAGGCTAAAACTAGACACCACTTATACCAGGCTTGGGGGCACCTGATGAGAGTTACAATGCAAGTCAAGACCAATCACCGCTCATGTAGGGCTTGGCAGGGGCTACAGTGCACTCCAAGGCTGGCCAGTTGCTGCTTGTTTGGGGTTTGGGTACCTTTGAGAGAGTCTGCAGTGCAAGCCTAAGGCAACCACCACTCATGTGAGGTTTGTGGATTTTGGGGGATGTCTGCAGCATGAGCTGAGGCAGGCCACTTGAGTGAAGTTGCTGCTGGAAGAGGCTCAGCTAGGGCAAGTGAGTTGAGTAGGTCAGGGTCTCAGGTCACCAGGGTGTGGGAAATGGTATTAGCCAGGTTAATGGAGTATGGACACTTGGCCTTCACCTGTGCTGGGCTGGCTGGATGGGAGGATAGCTCAATAAAGAAACAATGGCACCTGCCAAGGCTTCCATGCCTGGATAGAGTTGCTTTGAGCCCTGCCCCTTGAGCTCTCGCCCTGAATCTAGTCAATTTAGCTCCTCTTCATATGTCCCTAGTGCTTTTGGAGCTGCTGCCCCTAGACTGGAGCTTAGAGCAAGTAAGTTTGTGAGCAAGTGAGTCTGTGCATAGGCCCTTTAAGAGAAGCTCCTTGATCTCTAGCAGCCCTTTGTCTTTTGCTGATGCAATTCCAGCTGTTTTTCACAACCACTTGTTATGGGGACTCCTCTTCCTGGCTTGGGTGCCCCAGGTTGGGGAATTTAGTGTGGAGTGAGACCTCTCTTTCCTCAGTGGGGACCTTTGAAGCTGAAATATCCCTCTTGGTACTTACCACATCGTAGATGTGGGACTTGCCTGTTCTGTGTCTTTGACCCTCCTACCAGTCTCTCTGTGGCTTTTTATATCCTTAATTATCAGAATTCTGTTCAGCTAGTCACCAGGTGTTTTTCAAGGGTGGTTGTTCTATAATTTAGTTGTAATTTGATGTGATCATGGAAGGAGATGAGCAGAGTTTATCTACTTTACCATCTTAACTGGAAGTCAGACCTTTGGCTTTAATGATGGTTTCCTTGGCTGTGCAGAAGCTTTTTAGTTTGATGTAATCTCATTTGTTTATTTTTGCTTTTATTTCCCTTGACATTTCTGGATGTTTGGGATAAAACTGAATTGGCTACTTTTAACATGTATACATTGTTTGATTAATTTTACTAACATTTTGTAGGGTTTTTGTGTCTATGTTCATGAGAGAGATGGAACTCAATTTTTCTCCCTTTTTCTCTTGTATTATTCATGTCTGACTTTGGAATCAAGTTTATACTGACCTTGTATAATAGATTGGAGGGCATTTCTTTTCTCCTTATTCTATAGAAGAGATTTTATGAAATTGAAATTATCTTTTTCCTTGAACTAATTTAGAAATATATAGGAATTTCAGGATATACACGTGGCTCCTTCTGACATGATACCCTACATTGGAATTTTCTGTGATGTCAGAAATATTCTATATCTTCCCTAACCTATATGTTAGCTAATAGCCACATGTGGCTGCTGTGACTGAGGAATTGAATTTTCAAAATCTTACTTAATTTTAGCTTAAATAGCCACTTGTAGCTAGGGCTTATCACACTGAGCAACACAGCCCTATGTAAACTCTTGTTGATTGCCTGGGTCTCTTCTTGCTTCTGTCTTCTAGCACTTCCCAGTGTACTATGTATGCTTGGTAGTTCTCTGATCTTTCTGTACTAAACTCCCCCTTGTGAATTTTGAGTCACAGCTTTTCTTTATCCACCCCTGTGGCTCTGGCTACCATGTCTGGCTCCTTGCTGTTTTCTTTTCTTTTTCAGGAATTTCTCATAATCTCTTTTCTACCAGGAATTTCCCTTCTAGTTTATATGTGCTGCTGGTACTTATTTGTTTTTAAATACTTGTATTTTTTTTTCTTCCCTTGGATTTATTAGAGCTCATGAAAGATTCCTAACAGGGCTTTAGTATATATTTTTATATAGTTTTACAGATGAAAAAAAAAATTCAGAAAAGTAGGTTACTTACTCAAAGTCAAATTGTACATTAGTGCTAGAATCAGGGTCCTACTTGAAATTCCTACTCTCTTCTTTACCAGCCCAGTGCTTCTCCATAAAATACTTATCTCCAAGAAAAAAGCAAATTATATTTTAAATAATTTTGCAGTGTATCATTTTAAGTCAAAAAGGAATCATTTTTAATACAAATAAATAACCCTAAATTGTATTGGGTAAACCTAATATTTTACATATCAAACTTATTTGAAGCGCAGTATGCTCAAATTTGTTCCACGCTATTTGAGATAATCTTTCCTCCAAAGAGTTCTTCGATAACCTCAATAACTTTGCTCTTTTCTAGCTTTCCCAGTGGCATAACTGCCATCATATCTCCCAGGTAAAAAAAAAAAAAATCACTTAGGCTCTCAAAATGTCCTTTTCCACTATCCAGACTTTCGGTCCAGTGATTGTGAACCAAGAAGACTCTTATAGGTCAGAAGAGCTTTCTGAAGATTGTTATGTCTGTGCTGAGATCAGAAAAACTTTAGTTGGCCATTGAAAACTTGGAAGACAGAGGAGAGTACAAATTTCTCTATACAAATGAAAGTAGTTGTAAAAGGCTAGATGCTAAGCAAGTGGTTGGAGACCTAAGAATAGTTTTAAAGAGGTTGGAAGCTAACTTCATTAATGGGTTTGACTGCATTCTTAGGGCATCCAGGAGCCATTGATGACTCATACGTTTTCAAAAGATGAATCAGACCTCAATCTGGAGAATAGATTGCAGAGGGATAAGGACTCATAGAATGAAGATTTTTAAAAATATATTAAATGAAAGTTATTTTTGTGCGGAGAAAATTAATTTTACATATGAGGAATAAAGGCAAAAATAGTAATGCCCCTTTGAACTCAGATACAGACCAAGAAGCTCATAACTTTTGATATGTATTTTTGTTATATGCTTCAACTTTTTAAAGTAAACTTAAGTCTATGGCCATGCCACCCTGAACTTGCCTGATCTCGTCTGATCTTGGAAGTTAAGTAGGGTCGGGCTTGGTTAGTACTTGGATGGGAGACCACCTAAGAAGACCAGTGCTGTAGGTGTAAAAAATAAAAAAAAAAATAAGGATTGTAAGGTGACAAGGCCCTTGCCATCTTTGAGGTCAAACAAGGGTTGCCTCACCTAAAATTTTTTTTAAAAAAATAAAGTAAACAAATTAATTTAAGTAAAATATGCAAACATATAATTTGATGAGTGTGGACAAAGTGAACACACCTGTATCACCAGTCAGATCAAGGAATTGAACTACCAGTACCCCAGAAGAGCCCCTATTGTTCTTTTCTAGTCACTATTTTCTCCAACTTTACTATCTTCTATTTATGGATCTTTTCAATTTTTTTCTCCTAAGAAATGAGCTACCAATCACCTAAAAACTTGCACATGAAAAAAACCTCAAATGTAATTTAATACAGTGATTTTTCAAATATCAAAAATTAATAGTAGAATCATTTCTTCAAAAGAAATTTCACATATGTTCTTAATGCGTGGAACAGATAATATCAGAACTTCTCTAACTCAGTCAGAATTAGAAATCTGGAGCCTATGGAGCCTTCTCACTGCACATTTCCTCTCTTTAACACGTATACATCTCTTCCTGTTCCATCCTTGTTGACTCTGAGGCATCACTTCTATATCCTGAGGTACTACAAAATACTCAACTTGAAAATCATTGGTCCATTATAAATTGTTCCTTTTGAACAGGGGTTGGCAGACTTTTCTGGAAAGGGCTAGACAGTAACTATTTTAGGCTTTAACTGACATACAACTTTTTCTCACTATTTAGCTCATGTGCTGCTGTAGCATGAAAGCAGCTGTAGACAGTATGTATTGGCTTTGTTCCAATAAAACTTTATTTACAAAACAGGCTGGTGGGGGCTGATTTAGCCCATGGACTGTAGTTAGCCAATCCCTGCTTTTTAAAAATAAGGAAAAGGTGGTTCTGAAAAGTGAAGTAACTTAGAATTGCAAAATTTTATTACTAAAAGAAACTTTAATAATTCTTTTATGGTTAAGGAAACTAAGGCCCTAGTAATTTACACTAATTTAGAAAGTAATTTGTGGCACATGTAAACTAGCAAAGAGTTACATATATGACATCATAACTACAGTTAATATGGGATTCTGTTCCTATTCTAATCTGTTTTTATTATTAAAACTCAGCCTCTCATCTCCTTCTAAAATCTTGAAGACTCATGTTCTCCCTAAGAATTGTAAATCCCCCGATCCCATGACTAACATAATTTCTACTGTGGCTCATTGCTTCTCATGCCACTAACCCTGGTGATTCTAAATTTTGAAGTCTTTACCCAAGTGGTCCAAGTAACTCATTATGCCAATTTTAGATGGTCTGGGTCCTGAGCATGTTTATCCCTATTACCCTGTTAAAACGCATCTTTGCTATGCAGAGTTTAAAGTAGTTCTGTTAAAGGACTAGGCATTTCAGTGAATTCATTGTCTTTACTGCAGTTTTATTGCCCCTTATTCAAGGTCTAAAGACATATCCTGTCATCTACTTGAGCGCATGTTATTCACATTGCTGAATTCAAATGCAGAGGCTAGGACAGGCCCCAGGTTCTTCTGTATGTGCTAGTTGTATACATCTGAATAGGCAAGGTAACGCTGCTGTTTGAGGTAGGTAAAGCTGAACTCATAGTGGCTCCAAACAACAGTATAGTCTAAAGCCTTTGTGGGTTGTCTAGAGACTCTACTCCTCCTCAGTCTTCATTCTGCTTCCGAACTGACGGGGCAGCCACTGGTGAAGAATTGCCCATCACAGCAGTAGAGGGAAAGGAGAATATGTCGAAGCAAGAATTGGCTCTTCACATTCCTGTTTGAAGTGACAAGCTCACATTTCAATGGCCAAAGCAAGTCAGAAGGCTAATCCTGACTACCATCGGGCAGGGAATTCCTCAGGCAGGGGAATGTGACA
>NW_011888849.1:7175885-7205763 GCF_000151845.1 Pteropus vampyrus | reverse complement strand
CAGAGGAAATTGCTAAACAAGACTCTCAGAAAAAAATATTAGTGTGGTGGTTGTCCTTCACTATGTGCATGACACATTTAGGGCTATAACTTAGAAACTGTGGATAGGTTTGCAAGCATAATGGGATCAACTTGGATGATGACACTACCAATACATTCTTCTCAGACCAATTTATAATTGATTCTTATTGTCATAGAATTATTATGCAGTGATTTATTTCACTTGGAATTACTTTGCACAGGACATGACAGTGGCATGGATGCAACATCCTCACCATTGCCAATTTTCCCTGTCCCAAGTCACTCCTCTAATGATTGAATGTTGATCTGCATGCCCTCCAAAAAAAACAAAAAAAACAAAAAAAAAAACCTTCCAGGATCAAAGAAGCCCATTCTTAGATCAAAGATATGAAAATCATAGAATTTAAAGGACATACTAATAACGTATTGATCAGTTCTATTTGCAGGAGAAATAAAATTACTGGATGTGCAATAGTTACATAATATTTTTAAAGTTTTATTGGCTGTGTCTGAGGAAGTTAACTTGATTGAATTTCTAGTTTGCATTTAAAAGGGGTTTCAACTCACTATCATTGGCAATGCAATGTCAACAAGACAAAGGCTATCAGATTAAGAGAATCTTTATGTTGCAGCCAGTTTTACTTTGTATACCTTTCACTGAAGTGAGGAACAAAGGGATGTAGGAAGAATATGTTCACCAGGGTTTTGGAGAGTTGAATACATTGCAATAATATTGTTCTCTAGATCTATATTCTTAATGCATATGATGCTTAACAGAGGGATCAGGTGACTAAACCTTAGACAAAGATTCATGAAGTTGCTTTTCATATTAAATAACTCCTTCCTACCAGGCATATAGTATTACATAAGAATTGTCCCTTCGATGGTTTGCATAGTTAAGAATTTGACTAGGGGTAGTTACAAAAAAGAGAGTATGGTGTGGGGGCAAGGAGAGTGATGTGGTAGTGGTGCACAGCAAACTGCTTATTTGGGGTTTGTGTGGGTATCTTCATTTGCTTCGCTATTCACACAGAATGGTCTAATGTTCTCTACTGAATTCTTTAAACAAACTTGTTAGGTTAGTTTTATATTAAATAATAATCCATTATTTGATGGACACTTGTTTATAAATATTTTCATTTAGTATAGTGACATTCTACAATAGCATTATATAGTATTTCAATTATAGTATGACATCTCAATTTTATCCTTGGAATCTTATCTGGAATTAAACATCAACTAGGTTCAAAAGTAATTATTTTTTTTTATTTCAACTCTATAAAGTATACAACAGGCACTCGGCAATTACAGCTGCAGGAAAAATACAGAGCAAATCAAAGCAGGTTAAATTTATGAAAAAGTTTTTAATCTACATCAAAAGAGTGCAAGTAGTCAATGACCATTTGATGACAGTTGTTGCATTCTGACTAACAAAGAACTCTTTCATGTAGAACAAATTGTAAGAGGACAATCAAATAACGATAGCTGTAATAGTACAAAAGAACTGACTAGTTGTAAAAACATCATACATTGAAATAAATTTGATAGATGACGCTTAAAGAAATGTCCCTTTTCTCGGAAAGCCTGAACCTTCGAGTCATTGTTAAGGTCCTAGAGCTCTGACTATTGATTCAGGGTCAGATAAAGAGGAGGGCTAACAACACATTTTCAATGTTTAGCTTTCTAGGTCTGTTGAAAACTTGCCTCAGAAATGATTTGCATATACAAGAACTCAGAAAGCATCCTGTTTTGTTGAGTGGTGCACCAAGGTACATTTTAATCATTTGTTTCACAGCGAGGTGTGATTAGCTGTAATTATCCAATTTTTCTTTTGAGTTGGATCATTTTTAATGGAGTCTATAAAATGAGCTATATTAGAACTTGACTGTACTAATTTTTTAACTGAATCTGCACAGCTTAGCAAAACAGGTATACCTGTATACAGACTGATAATATGTCATATATTAATTTGACCTGCACATACATTTATACATTTCACAGAAATGACGCTGTATCTCATTAACAGATACACAGCTCTGGTACATTTAACAGAAATAAGAGAACAACTTCATCATTTCTGTAATTCATCAATATTATATAATAAAGGCTTATAAATTGTTAGCAGAAAGAACTGTAAAACGCAGCAAGCTAAGAAAGGACAACATTTTGAGGTGTGTTTGTCTTTGTCATGCAGCATAACACCAAATTTGTCTTTTTTAATAGGATGCCATGAATTTAAGGCACTTGCAACAATGCCAGATAGCCAGGTCATGTTCTAAACTATGGGATAGATGAATAACAGTACAGACATAATTTTCAATAATACTGACAATTATGACATTAATTCAAGTCTACTTGGACCTAAAAACATTATTCAATACAAATAAAATAAAATAATAATGCTGTGAACACTAAAAAAAGTTATATGTACCACAAAATATCACACAAAAATATCTATTTACATAAATATTTGTCTGTGGTCCTACTGTGAAAGAAAACATTGTTATGGATAATGCACAGATCACATCTAATGTATAAAATCAGTTCTAAAATCCTTATTTTCAATATGGTAGCTGACTACTTTCAATTTAAGTTTACCATCAGTTCAGTCATGTCAAAAATGAAACCAGAAAAATGCAACAGTTGAATTTATATATTATACATGTGTAGATCACATGCATATTCCATAATTTTAAGTAAAAATTATTTGTAAATAATATAATCAAAGTAAATGTTTTAAATGCCACATGGATCTGATCCATTTATTAATATGAAAAAAGATACAAACGTAAAAGTCATATCAATTTTCCAGAAATCATTTTTTCTAATGTATTCAATCTATTTTATATTATGATGTTCCTTTCCTTGGCAGTTTTCAGTTTTCCTGTGAGTTAAGACACACAGAAAGCCCTTAATTCCCATACTCAAAGTATTAACAAGAAAATCAGTTAACAAATCAAACAGGTTGGCACTCTTCTAACTTATCCAGATGTTCTTTAGTGTAAGAAAATAGAGGGGGCATAAAAAATTCAGAAGTAAAGTAAGATGCACTTTATGAAGCTGATCGTGAATATTAGCCCTAGTGTCCTCATTAAGACAAGATTTAAATCTTTAAAATTCAATGTTGAAAATTAAATAAATGTTCTCTGTAAGTAATTCTTGGAAGATGTAGTTCATCTTTAGTTTTTGGTGATTTCGACATCCTAACACAATGCCACAGATGAAATTAACAAAGATGCAATAACAAGTGGACGAAACGACCTACAGATACACTGTGCTGAATGCTACTTCTTCCTTCTCCACAGAACTTGTACATACTGGTTGTCTTAGACTTGAACCACAGTTCCAAAATCCATAGTAAGTGCTAATTTCTGGGGTGACTGGGATATTTGAAAAGTTCAGAAGCAGATTCTCTTACTTAATGACTAGGTAAGTTTAATATTATAGCAAAATTGATGATTCCTAAACTACTCTATCTTTTAACAAAATTTACAGAACATTGACTATAATGTTGAAATTATATATTTTTAAAAGCCCAATCAAAAGCAATATAAAACTTCTGAAATAGCATTCAGAGCTGGATTTTAGGCCTATATGTTTTAATTTTATATTCTAAAATCTGTAGGAGGATTGGATATCTTAGAGGAGAGATTGATTTTGAGAATTCTTTGTAAGGAAGGGAAAACTCCAATAATACAAGAGTAATACTAACATCTTAGAATCAAAATTTTAATTTTATTTTATTCTAACTATATATTATGCCCTTAATACTTTCATTTTCCAGATATTTCTTAGATTATTATATTTTAATAAGATATATTCTAAAGTAGTCTTAGTATGAAAAATCAAACAAAATAATATATGCCTTCTTGGATACAGTATAATGATCTAGGTGGACATATTTTTTGCAGAAAGGTCTACATTGGTTTGACTTTAAAAAACTCTCCTGGAAAAATGCAAACCTCTATTTAATGTACCAAATTCACACACAGTTCTAAATCAGGATGACAGCTCATAGGGTTATGTATTTGTCTAAGTAGGTATAGGTGCTATTTGTCCAAGAAAAGCTTCCTAATGGTTCTATTGCTTATGACAGCTAATAATAGTCAACTGGTCTGCCAACAACAGACACAGTTTAAATTGCTGATTCTTTTCCCTATGTGAAAAAAGCAAATAAATTTGTTATTTTCAAATCTAGTCTTTTCTAGGTAGTATGATATTTCAGGATTGCAATATTTTTGTTTAACTAAAATTTATTTTTAAGAAATCTGATTCTTGTTTTCCTCTCTACTTCCTTCCTACTTTCACATGCACATAAACTCATAAATTCATGAAAAGGTAATCAATACTTGGCCAAGTTCTCGTCTTGTCCCCCAACCTCACATAAATAAGGTTTCTCATCTAGTGAATCTGCAAATCTCAATGGTTTTGTGCTTTTTCTTTCGTTCTTTTTATTTATTTATTTACTTGGTTTTGTTTGTTTGTTTGTTTGTTTATTTTTTGGTTCAGGCCTAAGACAAGAAGCTAGTTCAAACAGGTTTTTAATCACTTTTCTTTCTCAACCTTAGACTATGTTGTATAAGTGAAATCTGACAGGAGTTTGGTTTGATAAATTTAGTGAAAATGCTTGAGTCTCTGGCTACACATGTAATGATTAGAATTTGTGTTGTCTATTTAGACACTGACATTTACAGATGAAAGATATACATAGCACCTATATAGTTTTTTATTTTTATTTTTGGATGAATCTTAATCCCTCTCCACCCCACCCCACCCTGACCCCAAGGGTTTATTTTTATAAAATGGAATATTTTAAGCCTCAGTTTGAGGGCGTGTTAGGTAATAAATAAAAACCAATTGGCTGCTAGTCACTTATTTCCAGGACCATCTTGAAGCACAATATTTTAAAAAATATGAAATGATTGTGAATTGCTTTTTTCCACTCTCATGCCAATTTGTCAGAAAGAAACAAATATCATGCATGTAGTTTTTTCAATCCTCTGTGAAAACGCATATATACCTGCTATGAGAGTTCTCAGCAGAATCTATAGCAGTTGTGCTTTTAACATATCAATTTTTAAATGTCAGAAAGGAAAGGTAACATTCAGTCTTGTCATCAACTCTGCTGGGAAATAAAATCATGAAACTGCTACCACTGGTTTGACATGAACTGTGACCAACAGATGTGTGGTCCTCTTTTGTATGGTATATACACCGGCCTGCGGTAATAGATCCCATGACCCTCCCTTGAAGAAAGAGGAGAGCCCAGTTTTTGTAACATAGAAATCTATCGTACCCAATATATTATTTTTTGATCTCGATAATTCTAGTAAGGTACAGACTCTTTTACTAGATCGAAGTGTTTCTTACAGTCTTTCAAATGATAATCAGAGCAAAGCAAGATAATTGCAACAATAGAAAACATCTCTTTACTGGTGAAAGGCTTTGCTTCAGGACCACCATGTCAACTGCTATTTTTAGGTTCAAACAGAAAACGTGTAAAGAGCGCTATTGTCATCTAAACGATAAGTCCTAATGCCACTGTAGTTACTGGAGCAGCATCAATCAAAGGCATCATGGTGACCCCGAGCACTAAATCTTCTCTCTTTCCCTCAGGTCTGCTGGCAGCTGTGTCTCAGAAAAAGCTGTCTTCAGCAAGGCAGAAGCAGGTAAGAGAAATATGTTAGAAGTCTATGTCCCATCCTGAGTTGTCATCAGGTGGTGGTTCATCATTGTCCTCAGGGAAACTGTCAAAATTGCTTGTGTCTGTGGGTGATGCAACCTAGAAATGAGAAAATGAACAGCAAAAAGATGTCTGATGTTTTTAGTAAAATTACATGCTAAATAGCATTCTTTATTTATTCCCTAATCAATGACTATTTTTTGAGTGTCTACTAAGTGGCATATTTTGTGCTTTGTTGCATGAGGGGGGGCGCGGTGTGTGTGGTAACAGTGGTGACTAAAAATAGACATAATTCTTGCCCTCATGGAGTTTATACTCTAGTAAGGAATAAATTGTAATTAGCTATATATTTTTTACGATTATAATTAGCTATATATTTTTTACGATTATTTCTTTTAAATTTTGGTTATTGCTATGAAAAAAAAAATACAAAATACCATGAGAGTATAAGTGGAAAGCCTATGTGAAAAAGTGTTATTTTAAACCTAAGTATCAATAAGTTTGATAACGAGGACATAGCATGTTCAATGGTCCTGGGTGAGAGAGAGAGAACTTCATGCTGTGAAGTTACCAAAAGAAGCCAACAAGGCTGCTGTATAAGAGAGGAAGGAACTGGAATGAGAAATAGGCAGGCATCAGGTCACGTAGAGCCTCGTAGGTTATCTTAAGAATTTTTGTGTCTTCTAAGCATAATAAAAAGCCATTTCTAAACTCAAGCAAAACTTTTGCAAATTTACTAGGCAAAGTCCAATCTGTAGAGCATTGGTAAAAGTAGTGAAGAAACACATTTTATTTTCCCTCATATTCTATAATATTTAAAACCTTTTACAAATATATATGTCCCCATTTAATAGTACTACGGCATAAAAGGAGACCCTTGATAAATTTAGATTGGAATAAATTAGGCTTACTATTCACTCCTCTGAGTTTCTCATTCTACACTTGTTCTAAAAACAAAACTTCATGAATGTAATTAGAATCTGTAATATGAGACATGGTAATGATATTTTTGTTTTGTGAATAAATGGATATTAGCAAAGAAATAAATCTTAGAAGCAGAGAAAATATTTCTGTATAAAGAGCAGTCCTGAGTTCAGAAAAAGAAAGTATATAAATGAAGGGGTCTGGACCACAAAGCAGCCTATCTCCCTTAGTTAAGAAGCAGTGCTTTTTATTAGATGCAGTAATGAATAAAAATATAAACACTATCAATTGAAATCTCTTTCAAGTTAATATACTATAAACACTTAGACTGGCTATTTAACAAAAAACTTTGATGTGTTAAGAAAGAGTTAAGAAAAGGAATTCTGTATCTTTTAGATCCTGATGGAAGGATAAAAGATCACAGTAATGCCTGGGAGTGCTTCAAAGTAATATAGGGCAATATTTTGTCTTTTGTATGGCCAAATAGTATTCTACTGTATATATGTACCACATCTTCCTTATCCAATCATCTGTGAAAGGACTCTTAGGTTGTTTCCACGTCTTGGCTATTGCGAATAATACTGCAGTGAACATAGAAGTACATATATCTTTTTGAATAAGTGTTTTCTAATTTTTTGGCTAGATACCCAGAAGAGAGACTATTGGGTCATAGAGTAGCTTTATTTTTAATTTTTTGAAGATCCTCCATATTGTTTTCCACAGAGGCTGCACAATTTACATTCCCACCAGCAGCGTACAAGTGTTCCTTTTTCTCTGTAACCTCTCCAACACTTATTTCTTGTCTTATTCTTAATAGCCATTCTATCAGGTGTGAGGTAGTATCTCACTGTGGTTTTGATTTGCATTTCCCTTATAGCTAGTGAGGTTGAGCATCTTTTTATATATCTATTGGCTAGCTGTACGTCTTCTTTAGAAAAGTGTCTGTTCAGGTCCTCCATTCATTTTTTTTAATTAATTTATTTTTCTTGATTGAGTTGTATGAGTTCTTTATATATTTTGGATATTAGCCCCTTATTGGAGGTATAGTTTTGAAAATATCTTCTTTCATTCAGTTGGTTGCCTTTTTGTTTTGTCGATGATTTCTTTTGCTGTGCAGAAGCTTTTTAGCTTGATCTAGTCCCATTTATTTATTTTTGCTTTTACTTCCCTTGCTTTTGGGGTAAAGTTCACAAAAACCCCTTTGAGACCAAAGTCCATAAGTTCAATACCAATGTCTTCTTCCATATATTTTGTTTCAGATCTTATATTCAAGTCTTTAATCCATTTTTAATTAATTTTTGTGTATGGTTTCAGATAGCAGTCTAGTTTCATTTTGCATGTGGCTTTCCAATTTTCCCAATGCCATTTATTGAAAAGGTTTTCCTTTCTCCATTGTATGTTCTTGGCTTCTTTTTCGAAAATTAGTTGCCCAAAAGTGTGCAGATTTATTTCTGGGCTCTCAATTCTGTTTTATTTGTCTGTGTGTCTATTTTTCTGCCAGTACTATACTGTTTTGATTATTGTAGCTTTGTAGGATAGTTTGAAATTGAGGGGGGGGGAAGAATATGGGATTAAGAGAGGAGGAACTATGTGGGGGGCATAAATGAGTCAATATTGGCCAGGAATCAATAGCTGTTGAAAATGGTTGCTGAACTGTTGACCAAACCCAACCAAGAAACAGAGGGCAAAGGAATGCTTTAATGTGGTCCTTATGGGTTAGGCTCTTGGGAAAGAGTAAGGTAGAGAGTAAAATAGAATCATAAACAGAAAATAGTAACACATTGTCCTAACTCACCCAGGTATACTCACATACACACTAAATTATTAAGAACTTACTGTAGCTTATATAGAGAGAACACATAGGTACAGAAATTTAAAATATACATATTTCTGGTAACACATGAATATGGATATTAAAGTTGTTAATGTATTATTTTTCTTAGTCAATAATGTATAAAGTTTATATATTATTAGAAAAAAAAGGAACCTGATTGTTGGAGATTTATTACACTCTTCTGTCTACAGCAGTATATATTTAACACTTATCATACTAAAAGTCAACTTTCATTCATAAATAAAAGAAACTTAGAATGAATAGTTTAAAAAGGTAGCAGTAAAATACATATACAATAATTATCCCCTAACTTATCTGTTTTTAAACTTTAATTTTAGATGTCATTTTTATATGAATTTTAGATGTCATTTTTTAACCATTAAAAATGGTTATAGTTATTTAATCTGATCATAGAATAACACTTTAGAAATAACAAGTCTTTGATGACTGACATAAACACCTTCACATGTGACACATAATTACAACCTAGAAAGTCTACTTACACTTGGTATTATAGGAGGTGTCAAGGTGCCTTTTCTTAAGCCTTCCCAATTAAAGCCCTCAAACCATCTAGGAAAGGAAAAAGTAGAGAGTTAAAGGCATTTCGTCTCAGCTACAACCTTTTCATTGCTACATATATGATGTCCATGACGGATGGAAAGCAGGTAGGCAAACATGTTCAATGTGACAAAAATGTTCTTTATTACCTTATTTGGTGGAATACATATTTTAAAAAATTGTCAGTTGTAAACACCAATTAGCACCTCTTTTTTATTCTAGTAATTTCAGTCATAATATCTGTATGACCTTGTTCCTACACTATCATTATAACTTAATGAATGTCATAATATGCTTGGCCCTGTACCTTCCAGGATATTTTATTTTAAGGAGGTAAATAGAATCTAGGCATGGCAATTTAGAACAGAGAATTATCTTTCCATCTTTGCACCTGATTCAGTAGGTAGCCTCAGTCCTTTCACGTTGTTGTATTGGTCTCGACACATCTCATTTTCCTCCTTTTTTTCTATTTTAATACAATGAAGGTATTCTATGTACAGCTTTTCTGTGAAAATGAGGACCAAATAACCAAATAATATAAAGGATTTTTTATTTGTTTGTTTAGTAGGTTGGTTTTGTTTTGTTTTTTGTCTTTGAAAGAGTTCACCATTAGCAAATGCTTACACCAAATTCTTAGCAGGCCTTTTAGATGTTCATAGATATTTTGCTAAATAAGTTCCTCTAGTAGAGATATGAATTTCCTGTGAATGTTATGGAAACAGACTAATAGAGAAAAATCAATTTGGTCTTAATTTAGCCTCAGAACATCTAGTCAACATGGATAGGTAAAGTCTGATATTTAAGATGCTGCAATTGTTTAAAAAGACTGTACTCTACTTTTTTTCTTTTCTTTGTCATATCACCTAATTAGGAAATGGTTGGGAAAATATATTTTGATCTAGTAGGAAATGAGGCATGATATGGCAGAGGACTTTTGTGTTTAATACTTGGTAGGGAATAGAGTTCCAGAATTAGAATATACATTTCCTCTTTGTGCCAGAGAGGAAAAAAAAACTAGTTATTGTGAGTTGGAAGAAACGGAATTCAGCGGATCTGTTGTTAGGCATGTCACAGAGTCAGAATATCTAAAGTTCCAGACACAGAACCAGGAAGCCTTTTAATAAAAAGGCTAACTAGTCTGCATCTCCCATTGGATGTTTTTATATGCTAATTGTATCAGTTATGCAACCACTAACTTAAAAAAACAACAACAACAATAGTTTGGGGAAATGCTTGTCAGGTTTTCTGACCTTTCAAACCTAAAATTATAAGGAAAGAATACTTACTTGTGCTTTTGAATGTCTTTTACTCCATTTTTCAAATTCCCCAATCTTTCTGATGGATTGTCCCTAAAAATAAAATAATAGTCGATAAGGGATCTAATTTTTTTCACATTATAAACCTTCCAAAAATAATGCGGTTGAAATGCTTACCTGCATAGTTTTTTAATTAAATTAGCAGCATTTTTGACAATCTTCTTTGGAAATTCTATCATGTCAATGCCCCTCAATATGATGTTATAGGTTTTCATAGGATCTGGGCCTGAGAAAGGTGGGCTGCAAGAATGAGAAACATGAGAAGACATATTACTTTTATTTTCTAAATAAGAAAACTTAAATTATTATAACTTCATAAATGACATCAATATTTATTTTGGGCTTATATTTGGAGTGATACTGGAATGAAACTTGATTAATAGCAAACAGTGTGAAAACCTTTCCAAGTAAATTACTTAGCAAAACATAAATGGGTTGTTTGTCTACTGTATCCCCATTTCTTTTTAAGGCAGGTATCTAACCCCTCTTGTTGTCCTTAGTCATTTAAGATGCCTCTTCCACTTTTCAGTTCTTTCTCATACTTCACATCTCACTGATTACACTTGGGATGGAATCCAAAATTATTAGAAAGGGCTATAAGAACATCAGTGATAGGACTCCATGTCATGGCATCACTCCCCTCGCTTACTAGGATTCAGGAATATCTGCCTTCTATTTCTCTGAAATACCACACATTTTTCAACCCTCAAGGAGCTATTTATTTTGTCCAGAAGGTTCTTCCCAAGTTTATCTGGTTAATGCCTCATTTATCAGGTCTTAAGTGTTATGTTGCTTCCTGAAAAAGGCCTACTCTAATCCACTAATATAACTAATCACGAAACCTAAATCAATCAACATAATACAATTATCAAATTTAAACTTTATCTAATGTCCCTCATCATACTCTCCTTTTTGTTTTTCTTTTCTCCTTTTCTCTTATAACACTCTTTATATCACTTATTATGCTTTGTAATTACTTCTTCATTTGTGTGATTATTTGTTTTATTATCTGTCTTCCTTTCCAGACTAAATTTTGTTATCCACTGATATTCTCAGAGTTTAGTAGGATGCCTGGCACACAGTAAGTGGTCGGTAAATATCTGTTAAACTAATGCTTCTATGGAATAGTAGTACTCCTTCTATCCTTTCCTTCCTGTTCATCAGTTCTCAGTAGATAACCTAACACAAGGCATCCTCTTTGTAAGGAAAGATGTAATATCCAAGCCCACATGGACCAGATTTGTTAGTTTATTTACCTAACCATCCTCGGAGTGTGGTTTTGTGCTAGGATCAGGGTTTATAGAGGTGATTTAAAGTCAGTTGCATCAAATTTCTCAGTTCATAGGGGAGACTATGATATACCTTGGAAAATAATTTCTTTGGAAATTCATTATTTTACTAATACAGGGCTCATGATGTCTTTGGGGGAAAATATGACATAATTATTTTGTCTATAATGTTTAATAGCAGTTCAAATTATTTCTTTATTAAACGATTGAGCAGGCTGCAAACAATGAGTTGCTTAAAATAGGGAGTGGTAGATTTGCTTGTGCTGAGAACCGTGATGGTATCTGCTTTGAGTTTTCATCCCAATTTTCTGTGACAAGTACTTTCTATTTACTTTAAATATGTCATTAGCTAGTAATTACGTGTCCATTTTAAATCACTTTAAAAAATTTATAAATATGACATTTTATTTAATATTCTCTTAGTATTTAAGAAATTTCTTCTTTCTGTAATGTTACAATTGAGTATTCTCTTTACTCTCTTAACTTGCTGGTTCTAATTTTATTTTAAGAACCACATTTTAGATATTTTTGTTGTCAGTTAATGTTTCCCTAATTTATACTTTTGTTTTTGTATTTATTTATCTTAGAAAGATAACAAAAATCATTTATTTAAGATAACTTTTGTGTTTTTTATAAGCAATGTATATCCAGTCCAAGATATTCATGCAATATATAAAACATTTACAATTAGAAAAAAAGTAATAATCACACAACATCTCAAAATGTTAATAGTAATTAATATTGTTAAATATAATTTTATATATCTCTCTATGTAGATAGAGAGACACAGGGTTATACCATACATGCTTTTTAAAATAAAAAGGTAATCGATTTAAAGTTAACCTGACGAGTAAAACTGAAAGAAATGCTAAATTTCAAATATGTGCTTCTTCACCAACAATATTAGTTCCTGAAACATTAAATCAGGAAAACATTTTTTTTAAACTTCGAATTTTGAGGCTTTTTTTGTACTGATATAATTAAGCTGTAAAAAAAATACTTAGGATTCATAATTATGAATGATGAGAAATAGGCATGCCTATAGTTATTCTTATCTTTTCTCACTCACCTTAACTTTTGTTGATTTTAGTGACAGTTTAAGGTTGCCAAAGATTATAACATTTTCTTTCTGTTTAATAATCAAAATTAAATTATTTAACCTAAGTTCTAACTAATCAGATTCAAAGCTCATCACCAATCCTTTTAGCAGTTTCTTTATTCCTTAGTTTTATTTTGATTCATCTCTTAGTTGACTTGGTCATACAGTAGAGTTTTTAAGAAAGGCCTTGGGTACATTCTTTATATGCTGTCTTTATACGTTAAGAATAACTTAACTTGGTATAAATTACTCGAATTATACTCTTTGTTTCCCCCAGAACTACATCGTTCTTAATATACTGTCTTTTGGTATCAAAGGTACTATGAAAGGTGGAAGCCGACATGAACTCTAATCCTCACTCCTGGCCCCATACGTGACATGCTTTTGTGACTCAGATACCCATGTGGTTATTACTTATCATTGAGATTAGAAAGTTGTACTAGGACATGTGATGGTATCCATTTCCCTATTGTTACTGCTAATCGAAAAGATACACTAAGGACTCGTCTTTATGTCATGAATTTTCTATTATGTAATTGAATATGTTTTTCTATCCCATTTATAGTCTCTTCATATATATCATTTTTTTTCTATGTCCTTTGACTTCTATATTCTCTTTTCGTAATAATTTCTATATCCTTTTTTCTTTTTCATTGTTTTTCTCAAGTCTATCTACTATCTCTCTGGCTGGGTTTTGATAGCCGTTATTCTATTTTCTGTTGCTTATAATATGACTTAGTTCTGCAGTGTTCCTAAGCTTTGCTGATTTATTTCTCTTTTTATCTGTGTACCATTGCAGATACCTTTGTGGTTACTTCATAGAACATACTTTCAACCATCTCAAAGAAATTGTAGCTAACAATTTGTCTGAACACCTACGTTTCTTTGATTCATTTCTCATGTGTTATTTAGCTGTCTTTTGCTTATGCATCCTTCAGTCATAATTAACAGAAAATACCAGTTTAAACTGATTAAAACAATAAGGATATTTATTCGAGTACATGGCAGTCCAGAGGTAGGGCAAACTCTAGACCTGGTAGGATCAGAGGCTCAGTGACCCAATTTGTTTCCAGGTTTGGTTTTACCATATCTCAGTGTTGGCTTTATCCTGTCTATTTCCCCTCTCAGCAGTAAGACTACTGCCAATGGAAATAGGGACTTACATATATTCAATAATTATTTACTGAGAGCCTACTAAAGGCACTGAGAATTCTCCATGAATTTGTATTGATTTTTTTTTCTTTTAAATCTTTTTTAACCAGTTTAAATTGTGTGTCCAAACAAATCAATGCCAATCACTAGGAGAATTCTGTGTGACTGGAATAATTAATTAAATCTAAACTTGAAACTGGAGATGAGTTCATCTTTTCTTGAGTCAGGTGGTGGGTGGTGATGATGCTTGAACATAACCAGTAAATAAAATATGAATGGTGTGTACAGAACGGGGCTGTAGCTTTGAGACAGGTAAGAAATGAGTCCCTGATTATTACTCATCTTTAAGTGGGGCTAGCTACTCCAGAAGAACAGAATAAGGTTAGAAAGATAGGAGAAAGTAGAAAATTTAGCATTCTTCACTAGAATTTGTTAACTTAGAAAATCTCTCACCAGATCATTTATTTTACTTGCCCTCAATTCTTGGTGTTCAGGGGGTCACATGGTTCATAGAAAAGCCATACCATGTTATCTGAAATCCTGTAGTCACTTCACTGCTATTCTCTCTTTATTTGCTCCCTTTCACTTATTGGTCAACATGATAGTCCTTAAAAAAGACAATTAGTATATCTGTATGAGATTTGCTTCACCTCAGTTCCTCTACCATTCTGTAGTGTTTATATAGATCTCCATAAACATTCCTTGCTTTTTTTAAGGTCCATCTATACTTCCAAATTTTATTTCCATCAAAAGTCATTAGAGGTGTCAGAAGAAGGCTAGATTTATTGGGGTGATCACTTCATAAGTTATATGAATGTCTGATCACTGTTGTACACCTGAAACTAACATAATATTGTATGTCAACTGTAATTAATTTTTTTAATTACAAAAATTATTAGATATGACATTCAGGACCATATCACTTTGTGGTCATAGGGTTTTCATCACAGTTCCTAATAATGTTCCACACTTCAGAGTGTTTGGCATGTATGGTTGGTGAAACTTTCATTGTAGCTAGAGATTTTCTTGTTTTATTCTTACCTTCCTACACTCCCATCTCTCACCTTCCCATACTCCATTCCTTGCCATTGGGCAGAAGGAAAAACTAAAATAAAAATGTTTTTACTCTATCTTTGACTCAAAGTCTTTCTCTGTTTCTCAAAATGGGTGCTAAGATAATTTATTTATGTATTTTATTGAGATATAACTGACATATAACATAATATTGTTTCATGTGTATAATGTAATTCTTCAATATTTGCATATATTACAAAACGATTACCACAGTGTTTACCACAGTAAATATCCATCACCATATATAGTTACAATTTTTTTCTTGTCATGAGAACTTTTAAGATCTACTCTCTTTGCAATTTTCAAATGTGTACTGCAGTATTATTAACTATAGTCACCATGCTATATGTTACAGTCCCATGACTTATTAATTTTATAACTGGAAATTTATACCTTTTGACCCTCTTCACTCATTTTGTCAACCCTTTACTCTCTGAGAACCACTAATTTGTTCTCTGTATCTATGAACTCAATTTTGTTTTATTTTAGATTCCACATGTAAGTGAGATCACATGGTATTTGCCTTTCTCTGTCTGACTTATTTCACTTAGCATAATGCTCTCCAGGTCCATCTATGTTTCTACAAATAGCAAAAATTCCTTCCTTTTTATGGCTGAATAACATTCTATTGTATATATATTCCACATTTTCTTTATTCATTCATCTATCATTGGATACTTGGTTGTTTCCATGTCTTGGCTATTATAAATAATGCTGCAATAAACATAAGGGTAACTGTATCTTTTCGAATTAGTGTTTTCATTTTCTTCGAATAAAGATCTGGAAGTGGAATTGCTAGATCATATAACAATCTATTTTAAGTTGGTAACAATTCAAGTTTGAACACATTCTAAAGATCTGCATTTTTACTACTCTCCCAAATATTTTGTTTTTGATGTCACATTTTACATCTTTAAATCTTGTGTATCCTTTAACTAATTATTGTAGTCATAGTTTTTACTACTTTTTTTCTTTTAACCTTCATACTCACTTTAAGTAATTACTCTACTACCTTATGTTAATCTTTACTAGTGAAATTTTACTTTCATGTGTATTCTTGTTATTAATTAGCACCCTTTCTTTTCAACTTAAAGAAGTCCCTTAACATTTTTTTTCTGTAGGTTCAGTTTAGTAGTGATTAACTCCTTTAGCATTTGTTCATCTGGAAAACTCTTCATATCTCAACTCTGAATAACTTTGCCAAGTTTTGGGTTTTTTTCTTTCAGAATTTTAAATATATCATGCTATTCCCTTCTGATTTGCAGTTTCTGTCTAAAAATATGCTGCTAGTTTTATATGAGTTCTCCTGTATGTAACAAGTGTTTTACTCTTGCTGTTTTTAAGATTCTCTCCTTATCTTTAACTTCTGACATTTTAATTATACTGTATCTTAGTGAGGGCCTCTTAGGGTTCCTCTTACTTGGAACTGTGATTCTTGGCTCTGAATGTCTGTTCCCTTTCCCAGGTAGGGAAGTGGTCAGCTATTATTTTTTCAAATAAGTTTTCTGCCCCTTTCTCTCTCTTCCTCCTGAGACCCCTGTAATGCAAAGGTTAGCCTGCTTGATTTTGTCACACATGCTCTTTAAGTATCTTCACTTCATTCTTTTTTTCCTGCTCTAATTGAGTGAATTTCACTACTGTGTCTTCGAGTTCACTGATCCCTTTTTCTGTTTCATCTAGTCTACTGTTTAACTACTATAGTATATTGTTCACTTCAGTTAATGCATTCTTTAGCCTCTGTTACTTCTGCTTTTAACTTTCTTATATTTTTTTTCTTTCTTAAAGTTCTCACTGTCCATCCATTCTTCTTCTGAGTTTGGTGAGCATCTTTATAGCCATTACTTTAAAGTCTTTATCAGGTATGTTATTTTTATTAAAGTTTGATCTCGTTCCTTTGTTTCTTCATTATGCTTAATTCTCTGTTGGTTTCCATGCATTAGGTAAAACAGCCACCTCTCATAGTCTTTATATTAATGATCTGAGGTTTTAATAATAGCTATTGAAAAACAAAATTATGATAGAAATTTTTGTTTATAAATAGTTATATGTCTTGCTTTCATGAAATTGCATATCATATAAGAATTTCAAAGCTTATTTGCTCCAATATTTTGTTTTTAATAGAAGTGGCCAATAGATTTTATAATCTTTCGTATATTCTTTAAATAATTTCTTTAGAATGAATAATATCATGTATTTAAATATAGTTCTACAATATTAGTTATGTTAGTTTCAGGTGTACAATATAGTGATTTAACATTTTTATACCTTACAGTGTGATTACCCCGCTAATTCTCATAATCATCGGTCACTATGTAAACTTATCACATTATTATTGACTATATTCTTCACTTTTTTTCACCCATCCCTGCCATCATCCTCCTCTCTGGCAACCATGCCTTTGGTCTCTGTTCTATGAGTCTGGTTTTGTTTTGTTTTGTTTTTTAAATATTCCATATATAAGAGAAATCACATGCTGTTCATTTTCCTCTGATTTATTTCACTTAACATAACACTCTCTAGGTCCATTCATGTTGTCACAAATGGCAAGATTTCATTCTTTTTTATTGCTGCATAATATTACATTGTGTATGTATATACCACATCTTCTTTATCAATTCATCTATCTATGGACACCTAGGTTACTTCCATATCTTGACTATTGTAAATAATGCAATGAACACAGGAATGCATATATCTTTTTGGGTTAGTGTTTTCAGTTACTACAGATAAATACACAGAAATGGAATTTCTAGATTGTATAATGTAGTTTTAGTTTTTTTAGGAATCTCCATACTGTTTTCCATAGTGGCTGCACCAATATGCAGTCCCACAATCAGTGTACAGGGTTCTCTTCTCTCTACATCCTCACCAGCTTGTTTTTTGTTGACTTTTTGTTAATAGTCATTCTGACTGGTGTGAGGTGATATCTCATTGTGATTTTGATTTACATTTCCTTGATGATTAGCAATGTTGAGCATATTTTCATATTTCTGTTGGCCATTGTATGTCTTCTTTGGAGGAATGTCTTGTCATGTCCTCTGCCTATTTTCTTTGATCACATTGTTATTTTTTTGTTATTGAATTGTATGAGTTCTTATATATTTTGAATATTAACCTGTAATCAGAGCTATGCAAATATATTCTCCCATTCAGTATGTTGTCTTTGTGTTTTATTGATGGTTTCCTTCACTGTGCAGAAGCTTTATAGTTTAAGTCCCATTCATGTTTGCTTTTGTTTCACTTGCTTGAGGGGACTTATTGAAAAAGATGTTATTCAGACTGATGTCAAATAGTTTACTACCTGTGTTTTCTTTTATGATTTCAGGCCTTACACTTGACTTTAATCTATTTTAAGTGTACTTTTGTATATGGTATAAATGGTATAAGAGAGTGGTTGACTTTCATTTTTATACATATATCTGTACAATTTTCCCAACACCACTTGTTGAAGAGACTGTTGTTTCATCATCGTATATTCTTGCCTACTTCATCATAGATTAGTTGACCATATAAGAGTTTATCTCTAGGCTCTCTTTATTCTGTTCCATTGACTTATGTGTCTATTTTTGTGCCAGTGCCATACTGTTTTGATTATTATAGATTTGTAGTAAAATTTGAAATAAGTGAGTGGCAAGATTTGTATTCCGGCCTCTCCTACACTCTTCTTCCTGGGCCTTCTTTCTTTCACTGATATGTGGACATTTATCAGCCAGTTTTTAGGTTGTTTTTTTTTTTTTCCCCCCAGTGGAATTTTTTTTCATATGTAGCTATAGATTCTGTGTGTTCATGGCAGGAGGTGAGTTCAGAATCATCATATATTGCCACCTTGAATCAGAACCTCGTAAGCTCATTTACTTTGACTCATAATAAGTTTTTTATTATATAAATATGGTAATTAAGTTCAGCTTTAGCCATACCACACAAATTGTGATTTATAGTACTTTATTTTTATTGCTGTTTTGCTATTCCATAATTTTATGACCCTGTAGATACTTAGACTAATGCTTTTTAATTTTAAGTGTTTAGACTTTTTGTTTTAAATCTTTGTAATTTTTAGTTTCACTATATGGCAGTCAGATATTGGCCAGTGAAATTTCTATTGGAAACAACGATTCTTCTATAAGAGCATAACTTGCAGTAAAGGGTTAACAAAAAAAAAAATTTCTTTATAGTTCAGTATATACCAACTTTTAAGAGTAAAGTTTTAACATTTTTTCATTATTATCCAGGAATAAATAATAATTGTAGGGGAAAAAAAGCTACATAAGGAGAAATAGAAATTACCATGGTTAACATTTTAGTCTAAGTATTAATGGTTAGTATTTAAATTCTTAGTTAATATTGCGTTTTCTTCCATTCATTATGATTGTTTTTATAGCAATGCAAAGAACACCAGAAAAGTTATCTATCCATCCACCTATCCATATACATACGTATTTATGTACATTAAATTCAACCTTCCCTTTTGTCCAAATCTTTCATATCCTTACATGTCTACTTAATTTTCTATATATTTAAACAGTTTACCTCTATGCCAAAGGTAAATATGGAATAGAATTGGATTAGGTCACAGATAATTTATCTGAAGTCAACATAGAAGCTTCAAGAGTAGTAATGTAAGATATCCACAACTAAAATTAAAAGCACAGTATAACTATTCGTGGCAATGGTAGCAGTAGGTGTTAACATTTATGGAGTGCTTCCTATGTACTAGACACTCTCCTAAGTGGTTCATATACTCACTGAATCCTCATAAAAAACACTGAGGCTAAAGGTCTCAATTCTTCCTCTCATTTTCTCTGTAGCTACTAAGTTCTCTTAACGAATTCTCTCACATCCCATTTCATGCTTATTCCTTTTGTTCTACTGACCTCAGCATATTCTAGGCTCTCAGCTTCCTAGATCTAAATTATTCAAAATGTCTCCAAACTAGCCTCTCCATCTATCATCCAATTTGTCCTACACTTTTTTGCCAGCTATTTTTCCTTACAAGCCACAACACATGTCACTCCTTTGTCAGAAAATTCTCAATGATTCTTTCTCTGGATGGAGTCCAAAAACTCAAGTGCAGCAATCATAATACTTGAAAGGTGACTAATTGATTTCCTATCATTTTAAAACATGAACCTTCTTTCTTTCTTTGCCCATTACTGCTCTTTTATTTAAGCTATGTCTCTCTGTCAGCAATGCCCTTTCTCTTGCTTGCTCTCTACATTCTTTCCGTAAGGCTCTGCTGCAGTTTTATCATCTTCAAAAGCCTCCCTGGGCAAACTTAGCCTTCTTCTGAACTCTGTAGGTCATAATGACCCTACTGCTCACTGTCTTGAGTGCATAGTTTGGCAGTATATTTGTTTTGCTTTTTCTTGAGAAGTCTGTAGTCCGTTTTATACCTGGTAGTATTCATAGCAACTTTTCTAGTTGCCAATGACTATGTTATTACATAAAAAACCTGAAAAGCATTCAAATTTTATTTAGATATAAAAATTGCTAACAAGTTCTCTTATTTATGTAAATAGCTGACTCCAAATATTTTTACGTGACTATTGTCTCCCTTGCTTTATCGCTGGCTAAATGACTAGGCTCAAAGATCTCACTAGATCATTCCACATTCACATATATATAAAGAATTAGCAATAATGAGACCAAAAATTGATTGTTGAGTTTGTTGCCTTCGTCTGACTTATTTTAGACTTTGCTTTATGAACTCTTGGTTACCTGCATAACTAACTGAAGTGCAGTAACAAGATATGGTGAAAAGTACTTTAAGATGGTCTAATCAAAGTGACAAAGGCAGGAGTGTGTAGCTGTTTGCTGGTCTATTTTCATTGGCAGTTTTCTATCAATGTCCATACCTGCCAGTCAGAAGTTCATACATTAGGATTCCCAGTGACCAATAGTCGGCTGAAATGTCATGGCCTTTGTTCAGGATGATCTCCGGGGCTACATACTCTGGAGTCCCACAAAAAGTCCATGTTTTCTTTCCAAATCCTATTTTCTTTGCAAAGCCAAAATCAACCTTACAAAGAGAGAAAAATAAGATATTTCGAGCCATTTATGATTAAGCTTAAAAGCAGAAGGTACTTTGCTGAAGAATACTGATAATAAAATAAAAACAGATATAAGTTAATATAGTACTGTCTTCTAAAAGGAGGCATCTATATTTCAAACAAATAAGATTTCCTTGATCAAACTTGGTTTCAGTGGGAAAAGTTGAAACCTGAGTAGAGGATGAAATTTACATCATTAAAAACAAAGGCAAACATTTCTTTCTGGAAATACTTTCCATTTTTCTTTCATTTATGCCAGTGGAGGTTAGGACGTAATTTCTCTTTTACTCAAAAAATTTAAAAGACCAGTTAGACCTACTTGACATATTTTCCCTAAACATACATGATTTCTGCTAGATTTAATGAAGTTGACAATTTATTTAGTATTAATTGAAATGCCACTTTACTGTTGAAGGGGCTGAGTAACAAATTATTGGACCAATGACTTTGCTCTTGATAAATACAAACATAAAATGGAAATGTTTCCTTTGTTTTTCTAGAAACCTTTTGAAGAAGGAGCCTCAAATGAAGAAAATCTATTTTTTTTCCTATAACAATTTGGCTGAGAATATAAATAATTAATTGCCACTTATTTGATTTCTTTGAAAATTATATGCTGAACAAAAATACTAAAAGTTAAAAATAATCAGGCATTGAGAGATTCAAAGTCACAAAAGTTGTGCATTTTAAAATAAGAGAACTTCCCTCTACACTAAATCTTTAGACCTCTTGACTGTTTTTTAAAAATTATTCTTATTAGTACTACTATTATTAACATGGTCTGGATAACACTGCCTTCAAAGCCCACTTTTTTCAATTTGCATTATTCTCAAATCTAAGATATTAAAATAATTCATAGTTTTTTATAATGTAAATATCTATTCTCTTTGAAAGGTAGAAGGCCGTATGAACACATGATAACAAGCATGAGTACACCGAAACATGTTTGGCCAGGATATTATTAATTCAAACCCAGCAAATTTAATTTCTCATAACTTTTGCATAATTTGAAAAAATAATTAGTTGAAAATAGTAACATTAAAACTTGCTTTTAAGAAAAATTATGTAAAAAGCAAATATAATTTTAATGTTAGCAAATTAACACAGCTTAATAAGCCAATATTTTAAAACTTCAGGGCAAAAACCATGCGTGAAACACACTGACCAGTTTGGCGTAACCTCGGTGATCCAGGATGAGATTTTCTGGTTTGAGGTCTCTGTAAATGATGCCTTTGGAATGCAGATAGGCAAAAGCTTCCACCACACATGCTGTGTAAAATCTGGTTGTAGAATCTTCAAATGAACCTCTGAGATACAGAAAATAAAATAAAAAAGAAAAAAAAAAATAAATTTTCCAAAAAAGGTTTAATTCCCCGTAAAAAAAAATTCCAAGGCAAAAATTGAACCCCCCAGAGACCAATATCCTAATGGGTAAATGTCATATGATTGCCACCGTATTGAGTTTTCAAAGGCATTTGAGGATTAAGTCAAGGAATTTGTTGCCTTTATGAATAAGATAATTCAGTTTAACATCCTAAAAACAATTAAGAAGAGATCAACAGCACACTATGTTTTGTATATTTGGTGGCTTCCTCTAAACAGCTCACTACAATCTAAAATGATACAGTTACAGCCGTGGGCAGAAAAGCGACAAATCTTATGTTAGAGCTTGTCTACCAAGGGGTGATTTTTAAAGAAGAATTTATAGGTTTAGTTATATTTATTTTCTGAGGGCTTGTTTTTGAATGTTTTTAAATAATACAGACGTGGTTCATGGAAATGTGATTAAAAGTTAATGTTTTCAAAGAGCCACTTTGGAAATGAGTTGTAAATCTACTGATACAATTATATCACAAGCTAACTATTCTGTGTTTGGAACTGTCAGCAAGACAAACAATACTATTGCCTACAATGCTACCTTCTTATTAGAAAGAGAAGATGGAGTTAAAAGATAATTAGAAAGAAAAAATTGGATAGGAAAGTTTATTAGTAAACTTAACTATGTTTAGCAAGAAAACTCTTAATCTGTCTCTCTTGTGTGTTCATTTAATGAAATAATAATAAAGATAAAACAACAACAGCAACCACCAAAAAAACCCATAGCATCCACGGTTAACTCCTTGGTTCTAGGCCAGACCTTTATACTTTAACTGGTTTTTTTTTCTTTTCTTTCATGGAATCCCTTAAAAAGATAAACTATGTTTTTTCCCTCTTTCCCTATTAGTAAACATAATTTAATCATTTCATGGTAAGTCAAGAACTATATAGTGTTAACATCAGCTCTTGAGGTGTTAAGATGTAACATTAGACAACATTCAGGTGGTTTTAGGTCGTGTACAACAAATTTATGAGAATGGCTGATACCAGTTTGCACTTGGTGACATTTTCTTCTTTTTCAATATCAAGGAGTAAAGTCTAACAAACTGGGAAGTGGAATATAGCTGTTATTTTACATAATTAATCAGTGAATCCAAGGCCACAGCAGCTCCCTTTCAGGTCATTTTTTTTAGAAATGTATAGTATCTTCTAGAAAGATATAGTTTTCATTTCGACTACTAATGTCCTCTGAGTTGTCATTGAAATAATTAGCTCTTTCCAAAAGAAATATCTTTCTTTTGAAATATAATTTGTGGCATGGTGATATCTCCTCCTCAACATAATTATTGGGAATCTAGTATCTCTTTTCAACAATATCTGAATGGAAAAATTGTGAGTTATAAAAACAAGACAAAATTCCTTTAAGAATTGCATCTTTATTAGGCAATGAATGATATACTTAATGCTGCAATTGCCTTCTGACTTGGAGCTAGCTACCTTTCAGAGCTCATGCTATATAACCCAGTGTATTGGGAAAGGGATTAGGGTAATACATTTAAGGCCCTTTCTTCTTTGCCCTTAATTATATTTGTCTATCAAGAGCAGCATATTTCTTTTAATTGGAGAGATTATTTTTCTTAGATAGTAAGCATCTGTAATAAATCAGTATAGATCTATCTAAAATATAGCAAGCTATTACATATAATAGAAAATAGAATATTAGCATAAAGTTTTAACTACTTGAACACTGTATATGACTTCAGTCCTCCTCAATGGAGAATGTTGCAAAGCCCAAACAGAACAAAACAGTACATAAAATAGAGCCTTGTCTTATTAAAACAAGACGTGTAATGTAAAATAAGAAAACTGATTACTTCCTTGTAACAGGACTGTCTAATTATGATTTGGATGGGCATTTTTGAAAGCCTACAAATTGTTTATTTTATTTTTTTAAGCGAGGCAACACTTGGTTGACCTCATAGATTGCAAGGACCTTGTCGGTTTACAAGCCCTTATTTTTATTTTATTTTATTTTATTATTTTTTTATGCGTACAGTACATGGTCTTCCTAAGTAGTCTCCCATCCGAGTACTAACCAGGTCCGGCCCTGCTTAGTTTCCGAGATCAGACCGGATAGGGCTTGTTCAGGGTAGCATGGCTGTAGACCTACAAATTCTTAATTATTGTAGAAGAGATAATTTCTGTAGTTGTGACTTTGGGTAACATATCTATTTCCCTTAATATTCAGTTATTAATGGAACCAAATGGATAAATGCATTATTAATGTTGTAAGGAGAGTAAAACATGTGAGAGATCAATTTCTCATGGAATCTCTGCTGAAAGGTATTCATATTTATACTCTAAATAAACTAATCATTAGCAGCAAAATGAAAGATCTTAATACAACTCAAATTCTTCAGTGGAAACTTAGACTAAGAATATGAACTCTGAAGCAACAAACTTTGGCTCAAGTCTGGGTTTCCTTATTGTGAAACTATATCTCTCTCAGTGTTCTCTGAAAAATTAAGCTAATAATAGAAACTATCTCATTGGGTTGTCATGGGCATACATGAATTGATGCATGTATTTAGAATAAGTGCCTAGCATACAACTGGTACGCAGTAAATAGCCATTATATTTGAGCACTAAAAAACTCTTATTTAGCCACAGTAACTTAATTAAGGAAAATTGTCGGAGATAGGACAGGTTTAAAGTCTTTTGGGAGTTGGAGAGCAGAGTTTGCAACACTAATTATCACTGTAATTGAAGTATTTGCTGCTTTTCACTGCCAAGGCTAACTGTTGTGAGTCAGCTCTGAAGAGTCTTCTAATCTCTGTTCCTTTCACTTTCTCCATGCTTCTCACAAATGTATAGGAGAAAGTTATCCTTTCACTGTCAGTCAAAACCCTCCTTTTTTCATCAGTAAGTGAACAGACCACAAATTATATATCTTTGGGTCTTCAGTTCTTGACAACCCTGTTAATTTCAAAGTTTTTCTGATCCTGAGCCATTTTGGAATTAAGAGGGTTCTAGAAAGCTGGTTTCCATTTTTCCAACAGACCTATATTAAGAATTTCCTATATAAAAATATATTTGTAACATTTTAAAAAGTAAATGAAAACCTTATCTCAAATCTTTTTCCATGTTTTATGACAAATCACCACTATATATGAATATAAAGTATTTACCAGCAACACAGTTTCATTACTAAACATTTGATGTAGATAATTTGAGCATTTTTAAAATACTCTTTTAGGAAGCAGTCACCAAGCATAGCATTAGGGTGACTCAAAGGAACAATTGCTATTAGAATTGGAAATGACAATGTAAATTTGATCTAAAACATAAATAAAAGCTTATTTTCTTAACAGTTAGAAAGTCGTTTAAATAAATAAATCACTGTCATATATTAGCTCTTTGAGTCAATAAATTATGCCTTGGCAGTTGTGTCATTTCAATTAAAACAGGGGATAGGGCCTTCTACTATTTTTGCTTTAGCTAGGTGGCAGTATATAACAACTATTTGAGAATTAGAAGGTTATGTATTCTTACTGATAGACTAAAATTAAAATTTAATTATAATGTTTAATCTGCTTGTCATAAACTGAGTCCTGAAAAGGAAGAATGTAACAAAGACAAAGTATCTCTCACCAGAAAATGTTTCTTTTTTTCATTGACTAGTAACAACAATCATTAATGAGTGTATAAAAATGAAATGTCTGGCAACCTGTGCAAGTGTCTTGCCAACTATAAAGTTAGGAGGGCTAACTTATTATGAAAATAGATTCATTTCCTTGAAATACTCTCAGTCTGTACCATCTATTACATATTACCTAAGATTAAATTTAAATAATCACCCTCCTTAGGACTGCTAGTCAAGATGGCAGAGTAGGTATATGTGCTTGCCTCCACCCACGACTACATCAAAATTACAACTAAATTATAGTACCACCTGAAAACTAGCTGAGCATAAATCCTATAACTAAAGATATCAAAAAGCAGCCACAATAAGACCAATAGGAGGGGTGGAGACCAGGAATGGGCTGGTCTTATACCCATGTGTGGAAATTAAGAATTGGAAGGAATATCTCAGCTGCAGAGACATCCCCTGAGGAGTGAATGTTCTCAACCCAACACCCAGCTACCCTTCCTGGGTAACAGTGCTTGGAAGAGAAGTTCCCATACATCTGGCTGTGAAAATGAATAGGCTTTGTCTCTGAGTAAGACAAAGGGTTGCTGGAGTCTGAGGTATTCCTTTTAAGGGGCCAAACACAGATTCTTTTACTCACAGACTCACTAGCTTTGGAACCCAGTTCAGGAGAAGCAGCTCGAAGAATGCTAGGAACATATAGAGAGAAACTGAATTGACTAGCTTCAAGGTAAGGAGTGGGGGGCGCCTCTCTCTGGGGACAAATGTGCTGGCAGACACAATTGTTCCCTTCACCAAATTGATAAGTACCAAATCTGAGTTCTCCATTAATCTGGCTAACACTGTTTGTTCCACCTTTGTGATTCTCTGAGACCTCGCCCCATCCAATTCACACACCAGACCCAAGCTGCTTCCAGTTGCCCTCCACACAAGTGGCCTGCCTATGAACTTTCCTAAAAAATCTCAAAAGTCCATAAACCCCAAACAAGCAGCTGTTGGCCTCAGTGTGCTTTGCTTTGTACCTCTTGCTAATCAGCCTCAAGCCTGGCACTAGCTGTGACCAGTCTCCACTTGCTTTTAACTCCCATCAGCTGGCTCCAAGCCTGCCATATGCAGTGGCCAAAGACCTGGCACAAGAGGTGGTTGGCCTTAGTTCACATTGTGATGTCCACCAAAAGGTCCCAAGCCCGGCAATAGTGCAGCTGGCCTTCGTTCACAGTATAGTCTTTCCAAAGTGCCTCTAAGCCCAGCACAAGAAGCAATCAACTGTTGTAGCTCCAGCTAGGTGGCTCCAAACTAGACATAAATGGTGCTGATATTGGCCTACATTGGAGCCGTTCCCAAGGGTTTCCAAAACCAACACATATGGTAGCCAGCTTCAGGCCACACCAGGGCACAATCCAACCAGCTGCACAAATGACATGCCTTAAAGGTGAACTTGGCTGGCACCAGAGCCCAATTAAAGGAACTCACACTCTGTGAAGTCAGCCTATGCACAACAGTTTGTCCACTGTAGTCACAGCCAACCCTCATAGCCAGTTAGCCTAAAGGTCAATCACATTCATTGATGTGCCAACAGCAACCAAGGCTCAACTAGAACAGAAGGGCACACACAACCTACACAAGGGACACTCTTGGAGTACCCAGCTCAGGTAAACAAGGAGGCTGGGCAACTGGGGCCTCATAGGACACTACATAAGACCACTCTGCCAAGACTGGGAGACATAGCAGATCTAACTTATACATAGAAACAAACACAAGGAGTCAGCCAAAATGAGGAAACAACAAAAAATATATCCCAAATAAAAGAAAAGGACAAAACTCCGGAAAAAAATAACTAAACAAAATAGAGACAAGCACTCAAAAAGGCCCACACCAAGACACATCATAATTAAAATAGCAAAAGTTAAAGACAATAAGAGAATCTTAAAAGTGGCAAGAGACAAGCAGTTAGTTACATACAAAGTTACGTATAAGGCTGTCAGCTGATTTTTAACAGAAACTTTAGGCCAGAAAGGAGAGGCATAAAATATTCAAAGTGAAGCAAATTAAAAACCTACACCGAGATTGCTCTACCCAGGAAGGCTAACATTTAGAGTCAAAGGAGAGAGAAAAAGTTAAAGGAATTTATCACCATTAAACCAGTATTACAAAAAATGTTAAAAGGACTTGTTTAAAAAAAAAAAAAAAGATTTAAAATATAAGAAAATATAGGAAAGAAAAAAATATCTCACTGACAAAGTCACATAGTAAAAGCAGAGGATCAACCAACTATAAGGGAAATACAAAGGATAAAAAGTAGAAAAAACGTGTAATTACAATAAAGGGATACACACAAACACACACAAAAAAGTAAAAAATGATTTTAGAATGTATTTGAACTTAAGCAACTACAAACTTGAAATTGACCTCTATAAACATAATTTGGTATATATGAAGCACATGGTAACCACAAAGCAAAAATCTGTAAGAGATATACAAGAAATAAAGAAAAAGGAATCCAAACACAACACCATTGAAAGCCAACAACATGCAAGAGAATAAGAAAGTAACAGAGAAGAACTATAAAAAATTAGAAAACAATAAAATAGCAATAACTACATAGCTATTAATAATTACTTTAAATGTAACTGGTCTAATTGCTTGAATCAAAAGACATAGGATGGCTAAATGGAGGAAAAAACAAGACCTACACATATGCTACCTACAAGAGACCCACTTCAGATCAAAAGACACACACAGACTAGAAAAAAGGGATGGAAAACAATATTTCATGTAAATGAAAATTTAAAAAAGGTGGGATGGCAAATTTATATCCAATGAAATAGACTTTTAAAAAACTATTGGAACTAATAAATGAATTCAGTAAAGTAGAACACAAAATAAATATTCAGAAATCGATTGCATTTTATATACAAATAATGAACTATCAGAAAGAGAAATTAAGAAAACAATCCTATTTACAATTGCATCAACAAGAATAAAATATCTAGTAATAAATTTAACTAACAAGATAAAAAAGCTGTACTCTGAAAACTATGACATTGAAGAAAGAAATTGAAGAAAGAAGATACAAATAAATGGAGGCTATATCAGGCTCATGGATAGGAAGAATTAACATCGTTAAAATACCCAAAGAAATTTATAGATTTAATGCAATCCCTATCAAAATATCAATGACATTTTTCACAGAACTCGAACAAAGAATCCCAAAATTTGTATAGAGCCACAAAAGATCTCCATTAACCAAAGTAATTTTGAGAAAGAAAAACAAAGTTGGAGGTATCACCCTAATTTCAAACTATACTAGAAGTCTACAGTATCAAAACACCATGGCATTGGCATAAAAACAGTCATATAGATCTATAGAACAGAATAGAGCACCCAGAAATAAACCCACATCTATATGATCGATTGATCTATAAAGAAGAAGGCAAAAGTATACAATGCGGTCAAGACAAAGACAGTCTAGTCTCTTCAATAAATGGTGTTGGGATAACTGGACATATACAACCAAAATAATAATTAAACTAGACCACTTTTTCACACCATATGTAAGAATAACTCAAAATGGATTAAAGACTTAAATGTAAGACCCGAAACCATACAACTCCTGAAGAAAACATAGGCAATAAATTCTTTGACATCACTCTTAGCTCTTTCTATATATAATTTTTATGTCTCCTCGGACAACAGAAACAAGAAAAAAATTAAACAAGTGGAATACATCAAATTAAAAAGATTTTGCATAGTGAAGGAAACCATCAACAAAATGAAAAGACAATCTAGTGAATGGGAGAAGATATTCACCAATGATGCACCCTATAAAGGATTACTATCCAAAATATGTAAGAAACTTATACAATTTAACATCAAAAAAACCAAACACTCCAATTAAAAAATGGGCAGAGGACCT
>NW_011888849.1:7170776-7174445 GCF_000151845.1 Pteropus vampyrus | reverse complement strand
CAGACTGGAAGATAAACCACAATATCTAATAGAGTAAACTGGTAATTAATTGTAATAATATTTCATTGCTATAGTTCATATTTCAAAGATAAAAAATATTTACTAGTCTTCAAATTCTGTTTGTATATATAGTATCATTTAAATTCGTCTCCACAACAACAAATACAAACTTCTGTTTTCCTTTTCTATGCTGATGAGAAGAATGTGAGAGGCAGGAAATAGTCATCTTAGCTAAGTGAGAGAGGGAGAATGTCTTGTTACTTGGAGACTTCCTGAACTAAATCTCTGAGGCTCAGAAGTATTATCATCAGTAAAGAATAAGGTCACACGAGCCTCTCTTAAAATTAACCCAAATACATTTCCTTTATGCTTTCAGAATATGTTTTCCCTTACTGCTTCTTTCCTGGAACATAAAAAGAAAATTGAATGATTTGAACAATATGGGTTGTTTTGACTATGAATATTTTCACAGACACTGTGACTAATACCATACTTTTATTTTCTCTTGGAATTTTTTTTGTTTGTTTCTTTCTAACAATTAACCTTTATTTTTCAGCCTCAATTTAAACAGTGAGAAAGCTAGTCAGTGGCAATATTAATTGGAGCCTAGATGTCCAAAATTATGCTTTCCCCCAGCAATTTCTTTAGTACAAAAATAAAAGTCTCAGAATAAAAGCAATAAGGCTACATGTATGTATATAAGAAAGCTGACAGAAGATAATGATTCTGAGGTGATTTCATATATAACAATTCCATTGCTTTTAATGTTGAGGCTTCTGCCTTTCTGAATCTTTAGGAAGGATCATGGTAGCTGCTATTCTCCAGATCATTCCTCCTTTGGAGTGTTACATACTCTGGGGAGACCGAGCAACTGTGTACCTGAAACCCAAGGATAATAGAAGATGGGAAAACAGAAAGGATCAAAAGAAGCCTGATGGAGGTAGAAAAAGGATTGTCCATTGATATTTTACCTCTATCCATTTTTTCTCAAAATAAGCTGCTTTTTAATAGCAACCCTTAGTTGCCCTGACAAATCAAAATAAATCTCACTCAGAAGCCTTGGCTGGCATCTATGAACCAACAAAATGCAAACTCAAGCTAAAAAGGGAGAAATAGGAAATGTTTTCTTTCAAAAAATAAGTTGAAATTTGAGCTATATAAGGTTGCTCCCTCATCAGTGGATCTTTGATCAACTTTTATTATCTTTTGTTGTTATCTGATTAAAGAGTTAATAGAAGTTTAAAATAACTGTTTCTCTCCTTACGTGGCTTATTGTTGCTTTTATGTTTACTTCCAACTGTAAATCTTCCCCTATTCTAATTAGAACAAAGTAGAGAATAGATTTCTAATAAATCAGTGAATTGAAAGATCAGGCCAAAAATAATATAGTAGAGCTACATTAGGATAAAGCAGACATTAACTCACAAATCAGAATATTAATTTTGTTTAATACCCTGTAAATTTTGAGAAGTGGAACCACATCTGTTTTATCAATGTATCCCCAGCCTCTATCACAATGCCTATTATATAATTTGTATTCAAATATTAACTAATAATAATGTAATAATATGCTATAATATAATAGCTTAGTACAGATGTTAAACCTGTCCCCTAATGCCAATATGATGCATTCTCTTGTATGCTTCTTTACCTTAAACTTAAGAAATGAAACACAATATCAATGTAATAGAGCAAAAAGAAAAAGAAATCCATTTGACACAGACAAGTAAGGCAATGAGAATAAAAGACATGAAAGGGCAATGTCTACAGAGATAAGAAGGTACCATAAGAACACAGGAATGAGACTTTAAATCGATAGCTTATAAAGAACCATTTGTTCTATTCTGGGATATCTACAGAGTAACAAATTATCAAAACTAGCATGGCTTTCTGGGAACATCAAGGCTGTCTATAGTAGAGTTTCGGAAAGATGTTACCCAATGAAGGAGAGTGTGAGGGGTGAAATGATAAAAAAAAAATATCCAAAGCTGAATGTTCCAAGGAAGAAGGATGACTTTTGAATGTTATTAGATCATTAACAGGAAATGATCAAAAGATCATTCACAGGAAAAGACAATTGTGGTCTTTTTTTTTTAAGTAAACATTTAGAGTTGGTAATGATTTCCCAAGACATTTTATTGAATAAATTTTAAGAAAAAAGATTATTTGCTAGTTAAATAAATAGGAGATGGAAAATTAATTTTGTATAATTAAAAGAAATAAATCAGCACTAACCAAGAGAACTTTACTTTCCCTGAAAGGATAAAAAGAAGTAAATATAAATTAGACTGTTTACATGAAATAGCGCTTATAAGTGGATTCATTTTTTCCTAAGACCAACTAAGGCCTTAAAGGGATGGATGGAAACTTTTGTCAATTTTGAAACCAAAGAGTAATGTAAAGGTAGAGGAACAAGTTACTCTGGAAAAAATTCTGCGTCAGGAAAGGGTGACGGCCCATCTGGAGAACAAATAGAGCAATGAAACTGATAGTTAATCTAGCTTGCAACAATAAAATAATTAATTCTCTTCATGTTACAGCAGCGAGTTGTTTGATTCATCAGAATTAAGTTAAATTAAGGGTCTGTATAATATACTTCACTAGGTACCATTTTTATGGAGGAGTAAGCCTATACCAATAGTTACAAATCTGAAATGGAGTTAATTTATAGTAAATCATCATATGTGTATAGTGGGGTTAGCCCCATATGTACTTTACATTTTGAAACATAAGCATGTGTAAAATGCAAACATAACTTTTATACTTTATAGTAGTTGACTCTTCTTTCAGACTATCCCATTCAACTATGTTTTTAGAGACATGATAGAAACTTCTTAAAACTCCTACCTATCCCTGAGAATGGTCCAGAGCTCTCCACCTAGGCAAGCTTCCATCAACATATACAAATATTTGCTGTCCTTAAATGTTCTGTATAGTCTGTGAATTGCAAACAAGAAAACAAAGGTTATAAATATTATTGCCTTTTAAAAGCATATAAATGTTTTCAGTACTATAATTACAGTATTATTATTATTGAATTTTGAAGCTTGAAATTTTATTAAAAAGACGAGAGAGAGCTGAATTTACAAATAGGGAAAAAGAGGCAATGGCTCAGAACTAAGTCAACACACTGTAGGGGGCTAGTCTCTCTTTTGAAGTGGATTAATCCCAATGATTATGGACAAAGAGGGCTTCTTAAGATTCTTCCAATTCCAATTTGGCTGATGTTTCAAGCATGGACTCGAGCAATATTTAGTGGCTGTAAACATACAAAGTACATAGATATAAAACTAGGTTATGCTTTACAAATATAGACATATGAAATTTGTGTGCTGTTCACTTAAGTTCATATTATATTCTGTTTTCAGCAAGTGACTCAGGCAAATTAACTAGAAAAGCTTCTTCTGTATACATACATTAAAAAAGAAAAAACTCCCCATTATCTTCTTATTAGTGCTCTGAAAATACTGAGATAGAATAGTCATTTTATTTTTTAAAAACTTTAAAAAATACTCAAATGCTAAAGGTAAAATAATTTGATTTTTGATATTTCTTTTTCAGGCATCAGGGGTCTATGCAGTTTGAGAGTAACAGAGAGGATACAAATGAAATACTAGACACTCTGGAAAAAATATTTTCTTTTCCCAGAATCTGATACTCTTAAAAAAA
>NW_011888849.1:7167459-7169481 GCF_000151845.1 Pteropus vampyrus | reverse complement strand
TTTGATTTTTGATATTTCTTTTTCAGGCATCAGGGGTCTATGCAGTTTGAGAGTAACAGAGAGGATACAAATGAAATACTAGACACTCTGGAAAAAATATTTTCTTTTCCCAGAATCTGATACTCTTAAAAAAAATAGAACCAAAACTTTAATGGGTTTTTTTGTTGTTGTTTTTTTTTTTTTTAGGCAAACAAAACTTTTAAAAAATCTGATTTAAAAAATGTGTGTTGTAAATGAAATGTGTAATGGTGAGTGCAAGTGGCAGAAAGATTTGCGGTTGACTTCCACTTGGAGTTGGTGATGTCAGTCCCCTGGGCAGGATCTTTACCTCACTATGAAGTCAGAATGAGCTCCCTGCATGATCTGCTTCTCCGAGCGGATGTGCTCTTGCTGTCTTGTATCCACAATGTGGCGTTTCTTGAGAATCTTCATTGCAAACGTTTTGGATTCTTCACTTTTCAACTGGACCTTAAAGAAGGCAGAAAGAATTAGGTATTTAAAAGCCTATTGAGTTAATAGAACAAAGTACATTTTATCTCTAAATTTAAAGGTATGTGGAACACTTAAATTGACACCCCAATCACCATCTGAGTCACACAGTAAATCCTTGTTGAAACTAGATTTAAAATCCAGGACTCACAACTATTGTCCAATTGTATTCTACTGGATCAGATGAATTTTAATTTAACTGGATTCCCAGTTAATTTTGTGCCCACTTGAATTAGAAGAGGGGAAATGTGTTTGATTTTCATTATTTATGTCATCTCATATGCATTTGCATATACTTTATAGTTTTCTCCTTCTATCAAAAAAGTAGAAATAAAAACTAACTTCTCCAACAATACTTCAAGCGAATGTAGCAAAGGTAGGATCATATGAGCTTTTATGCTCTTCTTTCTTAGTCCTAGTCTGCAAACATTTATAAAGTTATAAAATTCTGACAGACCATTGTCTCTGTTAAGACTGCAAAAGTATGTAGTTATTTATTCTCTTCTTACCTCCCAGTCTTTCTCTTCCCTCCAGTTAAAAAGAAAATAATGTAATAAGATTGTTTCTAAGAAATTTTGAATGAAAACTTTTTTCCTTCTCAAATATGCACGATGGCTTCAATTCTTTCAGACCTCAACTCTTACTCCTTAGGTATATTAATTTGAAAGACCTAAGCTGCACCTTGATGTCCCCAAGGCTTCCACGCATCTGTCCCAGCCCTATGTGGCTCCCAGTGGTTCTAGATTCCTCAATTAGGATATTGGTCTATGTTCACTGTTTTACCAAAAATTTCAACATGGTAATTTGTATGGAAAAAAAAGAAATAATAGAGCTAATCTCTAAATAGAAATATTAAAGAGTTATTGTCTAGTGCTTTCCAGCAACAGAATCCTCAAATAATATCACACAGCCCACGTTATTTAGAACTAATTAAAGCCCTGAGGAAATAACAAGACAAGCTTTCTGCTTTTCAGCTGAAGTATTGCTGTCCCCTCTTTAGTTGTGAATTGTTTATGCTTCATCTGCAGAGATGGCAAAGTTCTTAAGTGTCTTATTCATACACACGTGTACAGATTAAACTCAGTCTGAGAAGACATTAAAGTGGTAAGTTCCTTAGAAAAGAATATGAGGACACTTCAAATAAATGAGCCTCAGTTTGCTGCCAGCATTAGTGAATCTGTATGACAGGTTAGAGGGAAAAATAGATCATTTGAAAATGCCTTAAGCCAAAGGCACTCTTTAAAATGAAAGATTAGCATGAAACTCTTTAAAATGAAAGATTAGTGTGATACAAATGAATTCAGTGAAGTTCATAATAAAACATAAAATGTGAAAACTGCTTCTAAAAGAAATTTGGAATGATAAGAAAGATGGAATGAAAAATGAGCTGTGTTACTCTAAAATTCAAAGGAGAAGAAACAAAATCTTATTCCTTCTTTAGAGTCTTAGTTAAATGACTAAAGACTTGTATAGTTCACTCAGCTAATGTAAAAATATTCCCTTCAGTGATAATACACATAATTATTATGCACA